>NW_007579976.1:89044-157103 GCF_000690725.1 Stegastes partitus
CACAACCCGACGTGCGCGAAGGCCGACAAGCGTAGGTGCGAGGACCCCTCAAATGCCGCTTGCGGCTTTAATATCATTTGCTGCTGCTGTATACTTCTAGTCCACCACAGTTCAAAGGCAAAACATGTACTTTTTTACTTCATTACATTTATTGGATAGCTTTAGTTACTTGCAGATTTGGGTTGATAATATACAATATAACCAGTAAATAAATTATGAAGGAATAGCATAGATTAAAATAAAACTTTATTGATGGCAGTTAAAATTCACAAGCTACACAGAAGATAAACTGTATAAAATAACAGCCCCAACATTTAAGTGATGCATAAATAATTCTAAGTATTTTTTGTGCTATTAACGTTTGTACTTATAACTGTAAGAGTGTTTCTGCACTGTTATTAGTACTTTAAGTTGAACAAGATAAGAGTTTTATAAGATTTTTCCACCTCTGGTGGTGGCCAACATTGTTTTCCAGTATTTCATTGCTTTCATCCCATTTTGAATTACGTATGTGTTTATGATAGAGGATGTCCCTTAAGAAGAACTGCTTAATTTCAATGAAAAAGATTTATATTTGTAAGGCTTACCCAGTTGGGTGTCTGTATTTGTGTAAAGAATAACTATCTGTAAGATACAATGTATACAAGTTGATATACAGTATCTTTCAGTGAAGGGTTCAAAGTGTTATCCCCAGTGTAAATATCAGTGATGTAAACCAGAGGACCACTCCGATAACCTCTTACTGCTGAACGTTCCGGTGTCAGCGGATCCAACCTTGAACGTCTGCCTCAACAGGCAACAAAAGTCAACCTCCAGCTGTGAAGGAATGTAAACCAGTGGAGTGTGAGTGTGGGAGACATTACGGTGATGTTTTTACACAGGTCACAGGCAATGCCCAAGAGCTTTCCTTTTATATTTTCAATTACACTTTTAACTGGGCTGCCCCTACCCCTGCAAAGTGATTCAGCTTTGATTAGATTTCAGATGAAGACTAAAATGTTGCAGCTGCAGGAGGATTAGGAGACCTATTAAACTGATGTTCAACTCTGGAGCATTAGTACCTGCCCCACATCTGGAATCCCCCCCTTTAAATCTGGTGCAGCTTCTGATGGTCAGTGGTAGAGCGACACCATGTGGACACACTGTGACAATACAAGGCTCACCCTGTTAGCATTATACATCAGTCGTGCCATTTATTCGACAAGATCTTGAAGTTATTGGTTATCCTAATAAATAAACATGACTTTTTTTTTTTTTTAGCTGTAAGGTTGAATGCTTCTCGGGACTCCATTGACTGAACACCACAAGAGAGTCAACAACCTTTATTTATCCATATATGTGCCACTCAGAAACTGGGAAGAGGTGTTACAGGATTTGCCCTTAAGAGAAGTCTATATGGATCTTTAACAATTTTTCTCTCTACAAACAGGCCATTGACAAAAATGAAGGGAAAAAGACAATATGGTCGTAACAGTGTAAACACATGGTAATATACATGAAAGCAAAAAAGCAATAGGTATCAGTGACATCAAATTAAAATGTAGGGTAAGTTAGTATGAATAAGAACAAAAGACTCCTGAAAACCCTAACTTTTTTTTTCTCAAATAACAGCTCGGCATACATTTCTACATAGCATGCAATAAGGCACCTATCTAACACAAGGAAGAAACCTATGCTACAGTTTGAAGCACAATTGTTATCCAAATAAAAAGAAAAGAAAATATTGCTCACCAAAATGTTCACTCTCATAAAAACTGTATCTCTCTCATTCCCTTTCATATAACCCAAGCCATATCTAAAAAAATACATCAGTTTGTAAAAGATATTTTACACAGAACAGTAAATAGAGCGCAATCCGTTGGACTTCGGAAAAATCTTGTAAAAGTGAGATTTTCTCGTGTAGTCTTTTAGTATACACAACCATTTTTTTTTTTTGTTTGTTTTTAGATCAAATGGTGAAAGTTTGCAGATCAACGAGTAAGAGTTACCTATAGTCTATACACAGGTAATTGAATTAGTCTCCAAAGCAGTAAAGTGTGATGTTGCATGTCATGTACATTTGGTGCTTGGGTACAGAGAAAACTGCACAGTAAATAATTAGGACACGGGTCATGTTGGAATATGCTACCCAGTAGGTTTTTATTTTCTATTATGCATTTATTTCCTTATGGCTAAATTGCATGTCATAATAGACTCAGGGTGTCAGCCAGTATTGCTCTCTGTACAGTCTATGCAGCAGTGCTAACCCATCGCAGACATACAAAAAACAACCTCATAAATATACAAGATGGCCCTTGGTTGATCGAGCCCAATTTCAAGAACAAGCTGCATGAGAACACCTGCAACATGTTTATCTCCAACACTTAAAAGAACTCAAAGTCATAAAAAGGAAAAAAAAAAAAAAAAGAAACAAAATAAAAAGGTGGAGACAAAGTGGATCTTACTATCAAAAATGTAATCTTTTGGAACAGCACACTAGTCACCTATACATATATATAAAAGAAAATCAATAACTATTTACATTGGATTTTCGATATTTGCTTCACGCGGGTAATGTGGGTGAAAAAGAAATAGCTATTTAAATTGAGACAATAGTTCTTGTTCACCAATTGTGTTTGTAGCCTTGGATAAAGTTGCAGCTGAAAAGCACATGTGCCCACCTGAAGGTACATTAACTGAATTCTTCTATCAAAAAGACTAGCCACAGGGTGAAGCATGTTTTTCCCAGGTAACAATTTTGTCATGTAGATCTTCCAATCACATTTTCTTTTTCTTTTCTTTTTTTTTTTTCTTTAAAAGTGTTCAAAAGAGGTCCTGAAGCATGTGAAGCACAATCACAAACAAGAATAGACTCCTTCACAATCTATTATTATACCCTCTTTAAACTGAGCACAAAGCCCCGGGTTCAGCTCTGAATTATAGGTTGCAAAGTCCTTCAGGCCAAGCCATTTCCTTTTGAAGACTTGTGTGTGTGTCACTGTCCATTTATTCTCAGCTGCTCCACTTCAACATACTAATGTGCTGACCTGACCTCTCATCTATAGAAGCTGGCCTGATATTTCCTCTGGTGTGGTGGTATCGATGAAGGGACCGTGGGTGGAACAGAAACAGGGGGAGCAGGGATGTGTGCGCTTGCATGGGACCGCTTGTGAGGCTGGGAAAGGGTGCTCACTGATCTACGTGGATCCTATGATGTCTGGAGAGGGAAGATGAATGGTTAAAGCCTTTTCCACACTGAGAGCACCTGTACGGTTTTTCAACAGACAGGATGCGCTGTTTTGGGAAGGCGTTATTAGGGAATCCCTTCCCTGTGGGGATGGCGGTGTACTGCTGCGGTTGTGGCTGCGGCGGTTGAGGCTGCTGCTGTTGCTGCTTGTTCTCCAAGTGAACTCTCTGATGCCTTGCAAGCGATGAGGAGTGATTGAATCTCTTGCCACAGTGACCACACGTGTAACTCTTTCCCTCGGAGTGGACTCTTTGGTGCCGCGACAGAGAGGAGGAATGATTGAAGCCCTTATCGCAGTGGTGGCACATGTAGGGCTTGTCTCCCTGCTGATGCACCCTCTGCTTCGGAGGAGTGCCGTAGGTAAGTGGTTTCCCAGGCTGAGGTGGAGAAAACACTGGATTCTGCAGGTGGGTCTTGTGGTGGCGAGAGAGAGACGAGGAGTGATTGAAGCCCTTGTTGCAATGTCTGCAGGTGTAGGGCTTCCCTCCGGCATGGACTTGCTGGTGCTTCTTCAGATGGCGTTTGCGGACAAAACTCTTCCTGCACATGTTGCATTTGTACGGCTTCTCCCCAGAATGGATCCTCTGGTGCTCTCTCAGAGTGGCAGCGGCGGCAAAACACTTTCCACACTGTGCGCACCGGTGAGGTTTGTCTCCGAGCACGACTGCAGCATGGGTCTTCTGGTGCTGCTTCAGGTTCGAGGTTGTAGCAAAGCCTTTGCCACACTGGCCGCAAGTATATGGCTTCTCACGAGCGTGGACCTCCTGGTGTTTTTTCAGATGCCTTCTGCGGACAAAGCTCTTCCTACACTGGGTGCACTTGTAGGGCTTGTCCTCTGAATGCATCTTCATGTGTTCTCTCAGGGTGATGGCAGCTGCAAAGCTCTTACCACACTCTGAGCATCTGTGGGGCTTGTCTGGCAAATGAATCATCTGATGAGACTTAAGGCTGAAGGCATCAATAACATCTTTGCCCATGATCTCAACACCCGGGGGAACATAGGGCTTTTCTTTCATGTGAATCTTCATGTGCTGCTTGAGGCTGGCCTCCACAGCAAAGCTCTCACCACAGTGGACACAGATGTAAGGGTTGAGGTCCTTGTGGATCTCAAAGTGTTGGTGAAGATCGGCTATGCTGCCAAAAATCTCCCCGCACTCGTTGCACTGCAGGCCATGAGCTTCATGTATGATTACACCATTCTCAGACTCCACTGTCAACTCTCCACCATGGTCAGACTCCACTTTCACCACATGCTCGCTTTCTGTCTTGAGTAGCACCTCACCCAGCAATGCCTCATTTCCTGTTGTCTTGATTTCTGCTCCTGTGAAACAGTGCATCTCACCATGTTCCACTTTAATGTAATCATGGTCTGTTTCGGCAACAATTGCATCCACACAGGCTACCGCTCCGAGCTCTGTCCCCAGTCCCTGGATCTTTAAGTCTGAGCCATGGATTTCCAGCTCTAATCCACGCTTTTCTTCTGTCATGATCTCCGTTTCTGCTCCATAGTGAAGGTCGACATGGCTGTGGGCTATGACACACTCCGACCCAAGTGTGTCAAGGCCGGGTGTGTCACATTCAGTCTCTGACTCGGCCATGAGAACACACTCCAGCCCCACGACCTCCGTTTTCCTGCCGGGCGATGACTTAAGTAGGAATCGGGGGTAGATCGCTTTGTTTTGTGCAGTGCCGCGCTGGTGCTCTTGTCAGTAAGCAGACCTGCAAAAGAGGAGAACAAAAAGAGAATAAATACCTACAGTGCCTTCGGTAGTTTTAACTTAATAGTCTCATGTACTGGTCTGGGATAAGGCAATCTGATGAAGAGAGCAACTGACGCTACATTCGCCAAAACTGTGGTCCCCGACACCCTACAAGCGTAATAAAATATGAGGGAGACCCAAAACCAGTTTTGGCTTTACCAGTCATAGTCTCCCATCCTTTACAAAGTCATGCCTGAAAATCGTTTTGCTCACATCTTACCCATCTTTCTTGCATGCTTCAGTGTAGTGGGTTTTTCATACAGATTTATGGCTAATACATAAATGGTCTGGCTAATTTTACAAAGACAGAAAAGGGGAAAATTTAAAAAACTGTGCTGAATCACAGAAACATCTCAGCAGCATGGACTATATTTCACAATTGAGTCCAAGCTGTTAAATGAATGTTCAATATGTTGGTAAGAATTTAATTAAACTATGTCTACAAAAGTGAGCAATACATAAGTAATTAGCACTGCTACACCTACCGTATAAATATCTATTTTGTGATGCAAAATCAGAAGACACGATATCTACTATTGGATCAGACAGAACAGGCCTTCCTGCAAGATAAATTTAATAAGGCATGATTATCTGGATGTAGGCTGTGATCATCGTTGTCACACGATCAGATATTAATTGAAATAGCTTGTTAAGCACAAGTTTGCCATCCAATCCCCCTGCAGACGGAGTCCAGCCTGCTCAGGACACGCATGCACAACCTCAGCCAACACAGACAGAAAAAGCTCTCAGCTGGTGGCACCACAGCACACACAGGGGTTGGTGGCGTATTTGGTTAATACAACAGGTGAACAATGAGACAAGGGAAGTCCTTAATATTACATTAGATCTAGGTTACTTTATACTACTGTACATCCATTGGCCTATGCCCATTTGATGTAAAACAGCACAGTCTGTTGCCTTACACTCAAGTGAAATAATGATTCAGTTTAAGGTTGATATGAATAGGCTAAGGATACATATTTCATGACGAATTAAGTTGTGGGATTGGAGAGATAAAAATGCCTTTTTTTATAACTGCACTCCTCATGTCTCATTAGGGGAAGGTTTGCACTACTACTTAGCACGCTAAGTGGTCATTTGCTAGCTAAGTTAGCCCACAAGACGAGCTTCACTTCACTAGCTAACACAATTGATAAAATCAAAGTGAACCACACAATAATCAAGCCTCCAATTCTAGCTTAATCCACAAGCCAAAGCCTGGCCGGCCTACACAGCTCCCTTATCTGCGCACTTCACCATGCATTATTTTAGAATATATCATAAACTATGTAAAGGCATTTAAACAGTAATGTTTTGTTATTAAACACTGAAGTGATGGTTGCTAGCCTTCCAGAACAGCTACAAATAGCCTTCATAGCCGCTAGTTAGCTGGCTATGGTCGATGGGGGACTGGTTAACGACACAACAGCATTGTGTTAGCTGCTAATGCGTTCACGATTTAGCCAGCTAACTAGCTTCGCGGAAAAAACGGCACACGAGTATTTATTAGTCAAAGTTTAATGAACAACGAAATACTTACATTGAAATCAGTACACGAATTGATTAACTTGGTGCAATTAAAGACAACGACCAGCGCGGATATTCTCCTTGTGCGAGTATTAACAGGCCATCTTGTTGTGCCACACCAGCACTTCCAGCTAGCCAAGACTGCATAGTTGCCTAAGATGGCTGCCGCTAGCTAACGTTAGCTTCCGCCATTCACAACATATCGAATTAGAGACGGCCCTGAAGCGATCTCTGAGTGAAACGAAATTAAAAAGCGTACCAAAATCTGCGTATGGAACCGTAGAGACGATCGTATGAGGTCGTTTAACAGGTAGTAGCGTTAAAAGACGACGTCGTAGGCTAACAGCAAGCAGGTTAGCAAGCTAAGAGCCACACCGTAATTCCAACCAGGAGTTGGCTAGGTGAAACAAAGATGGCTAACCGTGAAAGCGGTGAACGCTGTGCGAAAAGCCCGGGAAAGGACAACTTTTACTTACATAAGCAGCCCCTCAAGACCCAAATCCCAGAGCAGATGCAGTTTGAAATTCATTCACCAAAAAATAGGACCAAACCAAGTATTTGGTTGCTGCTTGAGAGGGCTTGGTAGATCTTGGCTACAGACCTGAAGCCCTCCTTTACTGCGGCAGCACCCGACAAACCGCACACACGACTTCAATGGCGGCCTTGCTGATGTTAGCAGCTATCCAGCCGAGACAATATTAGCGTGCTGGCTACATAGCCATGATGCCAAGCTAACGAGCCAGCTAATCCAGCTTGCTAGCACGGCTAAAGCCTGCTCTCGAGTTTAGTACGAGCCTGTAGATTGTAAAACATTGGAGCGGAAGCTTTGCTAAACCGCCCATCCGACCATGTTAAGTCTGCTTTCGCATGCAAGACAAACTGGACGGTAATTTAAGCAATACGAGATCCACAACAAGCATTCCTTAAAAAAACACTGGAATAAGATCCAAAGCAGAAATAGTCCTTTATACCAGTGTGTTGCTGTGCTTGTCTGCTCTTCAAGCAGAACAGATTGTTACAAGCAGTGCGAGTCAGGGCCTGTATTTTTCCATCACAAAGTTCACAACTGGAGACGAAAAATAGACAACCCGCACGCTGACTAACGATACTATAAACGGCAGGATTGTACAGAGCTGAGCACACACACCCTGTGCATCAACGCTGCCAGTATTCTCGGCAGAGCAAGTTGAATTTAAATGATGAAATAATCATCAGGAGGCAGGATCACGTCGATCGTAAATGTAGAAATCCGTGCATGCACACACCCACCTTTATGTCCTTTTACTTTCAGGTTGCTGAGAGAAGAAAGAAAGAGAATCGTTTATATGCTTCAAACTCCGGGTTGAGAAGGGCTTTGCAAGCCTGTAGTGAGCTTCGTCAGACTGCTGTGTGTGTCTTCCTCTCTCTCTGCCTGTGTGTATAGCTGGCGCCACAGCTCATCTGGCGCCAACGTTGGACGACCGACGCACTTTAGCGAAAGCAATCATTGTCATTTCAATGCAGCACGGAAACCATTGTCCCCCCCTACAGGCGTGGAGGAGCACTGCACCACCACCAGAGGCTGGGCTGTTGCCATTAGTGTGCAGTATTTACATAGAGAGATAGAGAAACTGCAGCAATTAACCCACAGAAGAAGTGTTCAGACCTAAACTTTAAAGTACCAACACAGCACTGTAGAAATACTCAGTTACAAATAAAAGACCTGCATAAAAAGTCCTACCTAAGTGAAAAGTGGAAAATATAAAGTATTCATGTAAAAGAGCACTGCAAAACATGCAACCAGATAATAGTGGAATTAACTAATCTTTTCCTGTTAAGATAAGATAAGAGATGCCCTTGTTACAGCAGAAAAGGGAAAGGTGCAAAACTGTATCAGAAAAATTAACAAGGATATTATTAGTTTTTACTTATGTACATAAGTACTGTCGATATTGCACTGATTCATCTGTATGAGAAAAAAACAACATTGCACAGTTATTCTATATGCATGTTTTTAAAAAACACAGATATTATACATATTCTACCATGAATAGAAACCCACCTATAAAAAAAAGATATTTAACACATTCTTGTATATATGAAAAAAATTGTACAGTGTATTTTAAATGTACAAAATATAACATAACACAGGTTTGAACGCACTGATGTTAGAACAGAGTGAAATGTGACAGTGTGTCTATGTGTACAGTCTGCTGGGAGCAGCACTGATTGTAAACCTAATGCAAATACACAAGCTTTGTAAATTGAAATGAAAATCAGCTCATTACATCTAGTTTTTAGAGCATAAAAACTGGAATGCCGGCAGATTTCTCATCATGCATCGTTTGAGAGTTAAGTCTCTCCTGATACTCTTCTTTTGTAGCTTGAAAAACCCATTCACAATGTGCTGTTTGTCACTGAAGGTGTGTTAAATCCTGTTTGTTTATTTGCATAATAATGAAAGCAGTGCAAACCATGACTTGGATTCAGGCCCTACCCCTGTTCAATTTCTATAAAAAAAACAAACAAAACTGAGATACTAGAAGCAGCCTCACATATTGTCCTATGCAGTTTTTTTTTCTGAAGGCAGCAGAAGAAATGTTGGCCAAATTTAAAATAATCCACTGATTTGATTATTCTGGCTGATAAGAAAATATTATTAGGCTATTAAAACTGAAGAATCAGTAATCAGCATGCAACTGTTGTAGCCTTTGAAGTTTGAACTAGTTTATATATTGTTTTATCTGCAGAGAGAGCAGCAAAATCTGAGGAATAATGAGATGATTAATGGGAGAAGAAAGAAAAAGAAGAAGGAAAAAGTTCTGATCAACCAAAGTCTTTTCAGCTTTGGACTTTTTTCTCTCCATATTTTACTATTGCTGATATATTGGATAACTTGAACATTTATGAAAATGAAAGCATGTGTGAAGCTTATGAGGGAAATGTAAATTTTTGGTTGGAGGTGTTAACAAATTAGAGATCTGAAATATGAGCCAGACTACTCCCTGCTTTTTGCTAGAAGCCAAAAAAACAACAACTTGAAAACCATTGACTAAACACAGTGCTGTATCTTAATGGCCTGTTATATTATCAAACGTGTAAAATCTTCATCTTAAAAGTGAATAAAGTTTTCAAATAGATGTGCTGGAGTAGAAAGTATCCCATTTTCCTGTGAAATGTAGTGAAGTGGAAATATTAAGTAGCATAAAGTAGAAATATGTAAGTGAAGTACACACACTTTAAATCTGTACTTAAGTACAGTACTTGAATAAATGTATTTAGCTACATTCCACTATTGAGCAAAATATTGGTAGAGTAGTAAACCTGCAGTAATGTCACAACATAGAGTTAGAGGAAACATTCAGACTTTGCTTTGACTTTGGATTTATATGACAGCTATATGTACTTTGCAGAATAACTTTTTCACACAAAACCCGATCAGCACACATTTGATGCTGACTTGTACATTAACGCATCAATATAAAAATGCTCATTAACTACTTTGACTTTTGGTAGGTCTTTTCTCTAGATTGCTGATGATGCTTCTGTATTTTTAATTAAAACCTTAATGGAAGACTTTTACATTGTGCAGGTTATAAGTAAATCTGCTACTATTATGCTGCCAGTCCTTCCCTGAAGGATTTTATTTGCATGGTCTATTTGCTGACTTGTCCTTTGAAAACATTTGCTTGATACAAAGTGAGGTAGTCTGTCACTGTGCAAATGAAAACTGACACTGTGGCAGGGCCTTACGTAATTCAGAAATTGGCCTGGCATCACTGTGAACCACTGATGACAGAAAATACCAATGTTAACTACAGTAGCCAGGCCAAATCTGTGCAAAATACCTCAGTATAGGTTTATCAGGCTGTATAGTAGAGCTAAGAAAATGATTTCAAGGGCACAGACTTGTAAAAGCAGCGAGGCAGGAAAGAAAAACATCAATACATCTTTGAAGATAGATCTATAGAACCACTTAATTTAAACAAAGCATTGACTGGATCTATCATGTGTTGGGAGAAAACATAGAAGTATTTGCACCACATTGCACACAGTAGGAATGTCAAACTATGAAAGACTGCAAATAATCACCAGTGAACTAAATGATTACTTCTGACATTTGAAACAAGAAACATCTCACTTGAACAAACTGAATACAGACGAATTAAAGGAAAATAAACATAAATTGTCTAAGTAAGCCACTGGAAGCTGCCAAAACAGATCCAAAGACCTTTGTCCAGTCTGATAATACTGGTGGGGAGTGTTTTTTTTAACACGTCCTTCCAGAATTTATCATTAAGTGCTCAGCTACTCTGCATTTATTATGTTTGACGCTTTTTTTGTTAAATGTCTGTATATTTTTTCACCTTGCAGGACACCATCTAATGTATTTTTGTATTGTAGTGCAGGTGAGTGAGTTACTTTTATTCACATCGGAAGACCAGCAGTAATGTAAGATGTGACAATTTTCACATTTTAAGAATTTAGAAATATAATTTGTAAGCTTTGCAATTTCAGCTTTGGGGAAATGATCGACTATTGGCAGGCGGTTCAGGCTGATGCAGCTCTTCAAGTCAAGTCTAGTTTCTTTTCGTTGCCATCTAAGCCCATTTTGCATACAAAGTACACAATGAGACGAAATTAAGCTTAGTCAGAACCATTAGGTGACATGTAAACAGACAACATGTACTACCAGGAACAATACAGAGTGCAAAGAACATATTGTCCAACAGTATGCAATAACCGGACAGGAAAGCAGAACATTGCTAATTGTACAAAATAGGACTATATGTAGCTATACATTTTTAGACTTCGCAAGAGAGGCATGTATTTATAAGTCATTGTACTTGTATTTAAATACTTATGTGTACATGAATATTGTATACAGTAATACAGTATGATATCAGCTATGCAGGTTGGTCGATACTTTATGCAGTAATGAATTAGTCCCACAAGATGATGCTGTTTTTCCATTACCAGTGTTTGTCAATAGTGGAGTGGTCAGCATACAATGTATAGGCCTAAAGATCACAAGAAAAACACAACTCAACTATAATCATGATACAAATAAAACAAAGTGAAGCTAATTCCATTACAGTCTGTCTATATAGGTAAGAAAACACTAATGTACAGTTCGTCAGTACGGACTCCTTCACATTGTTAGTTTCATCTTTCCCTCTCCTTTGTCTTAACTCTCTTTGTTTCAGGCACTAACACCCATTCTCAGATTATTAAACGCCCAACCAGGAATACTGGTTTTACAATGAGAGCAGACCACATAGCAAACATTCTGTCACACACAGCGTCAGTCACACAGTTTCGCTGGAGCTGTTAACTTCAGGAGCTCTCTGTCTCTGCTGGTACCTGCTTACATTTACTTGACTTTCTGTTTTTTTTAGCTGTTGATCTCAACACATTTGAGAGAAGTTAACATATTATTGCTGAGCTACATCATCTGTGGATTTTTTAATTTTGCTATCATATCTGCTGGATATATTGTCTCAATCTCCTGGCAAGAAAATGTCCCATCCCAGCACTCTGGATTTAGACAGATACAGCAGCTTGGATAAATCCCGTCGGTCCAACAGTCGTAGTCAGCCGAGGGTCCAGGCCAATTATGGGGACCCACTATGCGACTTCTGCACAACCAGGAAGCAGAAGGCCGAGAAATCCTGCCTGGTGTGCCTGGCGTCCTACTGCGAGACCCACCTCCAGTCTCACTATGAATACCCTGCTCTGATGAAGCACAAGCTGGTCAAGGCCACAGGTCAGATGAGAGAGAAGATGTGCGCGCAGCATGACAAGCTGCTGGAGGCTTTTTGTCGCACCGATGAGACGTCAGTGTGCGTTTTGTGCATGATGGACGAACACAAGCACCACGACATCGTCCCGGCTGGAACTGAGAGGACTGAGAAACAAGTGAGTAGTGAAAACAACTTGTCCATCTATTTTTTGAACATTGTAAATAGCCTATCTGAAGTGTGATCCACTATTAATGGCAACTTGAATGTACTTTCTTTCTGTAGAAACAACTTGGTGTCACACTGCACAGATCTCAACACAGGATTGACCAGAGAATCAAAAAGTGGCAGGATCTGCGACAAGCTGTTGAAGCAGTTAAAGTAAGGGAATTCACATTAATCTAAACATAGCATGGTGCCACAAGCAAGACAGTAAGGTTTTCCTGGTTTATCTTATTTCAACAACCTCTCTTCCCCTCTTTCTTATGTATCTCACCAGCACTCGGCTCAGACGGCCCTGGATGAGAACGAGCGGATCTTCACTGAACTTCTTCGTTCCATAGAGAGGAAGTACAATGAAGTCAAGGAGATGATCCGCGCCCATGAAAAGAGCACCGTGACTGGGGGGGAGATACTGTTAGACCGCCTGGAGGAGGAGATCACTCTGCTGAAGAAGAGACACAACGACCTGGATAAGCTCTCACACACAGATGATCACATACACTTCCTGCAGGTGAGGCTGCTCTGTACTGAGATACTGGCGCAAAGGTCAGGGGGTCTTTGGAGAAAAGGGGAGTATCACTCAGTATGTGCTACATGTCTCTCATCTCTTTCTTCTTGTTTTTACCAGAGCTGGCAGTCTCTGTCAGGACCCTCAGGATATGAGGACCTCAACAACGTCAGCGTTGCTCCATTTTACTCCTTTGAGTCCACCAAGAGAGCCATTGGTGCAATGAGATTACAAATAGAAGAAGTCAGCAAGACAGAACTGAGCAAAATCTCAGGAGCAGGTGAACAGATCTACCTTTCTTTATCTCCCTGAGGGGGTTCTGTAGAGTTTCTTTCAGATAATGGGTATTTTTTAGTCTGTTGTTGCTTATTCTGTCATGTGTTTCTTTAAAAAAATAAAAATAAAATATGTCCTCATAGTGAAGGAAGTGTATATCACACAAGACACTGAGCCAAAGCCAAAGAGGGAATCAAGCTTGATGGAAGAACCAAGGACAGACAGAAGAGAAGAACTGAGGACAGATAGAAGAGAAGAACTGAGGACAGATAGAAGAGAAGAACTGAGGACAGATAGAAGAGAAGAACCGAGGACGAGAGAAGATTTCTTGAAATGTAAGTTATTACATTCATTTTTTTTGCACATAAGGCTGTGAAATTTTTAACACCAGTCATGCAGGGCTAGATGGCAGCACACCTCACTCCTATTCCAGCATGGTAAGTTTTTAATATCAAAGCTTGAAAAGTACTAGTCATGGTGTCACATACAAAACATCTCAGTGCTTAACAATGGAATGACTACACCGTGTGGTAAAATGACTGAAACTACCGTGGAAGGTATGCTGCTTGTAGAACCGGTTTGGTGAAATGTAATAAAGCAAACTTACAGTTCAGTTTTCCTTAAGCAAACACAGGTGTTCCTGCTTTTACTTACACGTGGAAAGCATTTAAGCAAGCTGATTTATGGCAGTTTCTGAAACTGTAAAGTATTTAGCTTAGGTGATTTATTTATGTGGAAGATGGTGAAGCAAAAGAAAAGAAGTGATGATAACACAGTGATAATGTGAAAAACTTGATTTAAAAAACCCCACACAGTGACAAAAACACCTAAACTAACACCAGACAAATGCCAAAACATGTGGCAACATTAAATTAAATGACAAAAAGTAAAAATGGCACAAATATGACTAATATTTTATATTTTTCTGCTCTGTTCAGACTCTTCCCAGCTGATTCTGGATGTGAACAGTGTCCACCCCAACCTTCACCTCTCTGAGGGCAACAGAACAGCCACCATGAAGGAAGAAGCTAAGAACTATCCAGACCACCCAGACCGATTTGATCACTGGCAGCAGGTGAGAATTTACTGTATAGAAAGAGGGGGAGGGAAACTGATCTGTTTTAAATGATGTAGAGCCAGCATTATTGTTTCTTCATATTGAAATGGTGTTTTATCCTTGCATTTGATTTGGTTTTCACCTCTTGCTTGTGCTATATTTTGAAATGTCTTTTGCTGGTATTGATTGCAAACTTCTACCCAATTCAAGCCTTTATTATGGGTCTTTCAGACTTGAATTAAAATGCTTTCAGTGTCCCAGTAGACTTCATGTTAACTATCATCTGTCACTGTCCATTCCCTTCCAGGTGTTGTGCAGGGACAGTGTGGCTGGGACTCGCTGTTACTGGGAGGTGGACTGGAAGGGAACAGAGATAGATGTGGCCGTCACCTACAGGGGAATCCGCCGTAAAGGGAACGGCAACGACTGCAGCCTGGGCTGGAACGACAGGTCCTGGAGTTTGTATTGCTCTGACTCCAAATTCTCCTTTGTGCACAACAACAAAAGCAAAGACATCCCAGCTCCCACGTCTTCACGTATCGGCGTCTACCTGGATCATGCAGCAGGGACGCTTGCATTTTACAGTATCTTTGAAAACATGCGTCTTCTGCACAGAGTCCAGACAACGTTCAGAGAGCCCCTCTTCCCTGCATTCAGTGTGTGGGGCTTTGGTACCACTATCAGATTGTAGAAGAGGTGCCACAGCACAGCAAATTGCTCCAGACAACATTCTCTGTGAAATCTGAAACAGTCTGATTATTTCTGATTTATTTCATCTTTTGCCCCAAGTTGTTTTTCCTCGCTTGTGAATTGTTGTATGATTGTTTTGATCACTGTTGTTTTGGGGGAATCAAGATATATTTAATTTGTCAGTAAGGAAGATATGAAATATTAATTATAATGTAATTTTCTTGCTATTTCGCTTTTTAATTTTTTTTTATTATTATGCTCAAGCATCTTATATGTAAATAAACTGATATGTTGTAGATGCTGTCTGTAAATAAAATCTTAATTTCTAAAACTCCAATACTGTTACTAGTTTATTTTAAATTTTAAATATAAATACTCAGGGCATTAATTGGTGATTCTAAATTGTCCGTAGGTGTGAATGTGAGTGTGCTTGGTTGTCTGTCTCTAAGTGTGGCCCTGCGATGGACTGGCGACCTGTCCAGGGTGTCCCCTGCCTTCGCCCTAAGTCGGCTGGGATAGACTCCAGCCCCCCCGCGACCCTAGTGAGGATTAAGCGGTATAGAAGATGGATGGATGGATACTCAGGGCAGATTGCCTGGAAAGTGGCTCTTAATATCGAGCTGCTGTTTTCACTGCTGTTAATTTATAAGTCCATTTAATATCATATTACAAAATAGATCCTAAAGTAATATTTTAGTTGTTTTTCTGATGAGATTGTTGAATCTCTTGATGAGACTCAGAAAGTCTTGTTTTAGTTTACTTATTTTGTTTCTGTAATGTATTGTACCTGTAATATTTTGCTTTTCTATTTGCTCTGCATTTCTTAAGTTACACAATTTTGTTAAAAAAAAATACCTGGCATTGTTTGAGAGAAATAAACCTTTAAAGCTCTTGACACTTGAACAGAAAGTAGTATTTCGAGTGGAAAAACCTGTCAAACCACAAGTTGTGCACTCTAGAAAGCATCTAATTTGGCAGATGATGACAAGCACGGGTGCAACCCCCTCTGCTGCAGACTAATATTAGGATTATCTCATCAGGGGGTACAGGTAAAGTGATGTTTTAAAGCTCCAGAGGGCAGCAGAAACAAGTTTTGTTTGACAGACTAACATTGACTCTCAGATGTCTCCCACATGCACACACTGAAACAGTTCTCCTTTTTTTATATTCTCTGTATCCATTACAAAAGCACCTGTTTTTGAACTGAATGGTTTAATTTTACAGTGAAAAAAAGCAAAAGTGTCATCTTGAGCAGAAGAAAGGCACAAAATTTCTATATATATTTTTTAGTATGCAACAGTTAAGTTGTTTTCCAGCTCTGGTTTCCAAGTGTTGCACCGTTTACAGTGTTCAGCGGCGTTGCTAGGAAACAGCTACACTCCTGTCAGGGTGTCATAGTAACCAAAAAAGAAAAAAAAACTGGACACGATTGAAATGCTAATGTCTAAATCTGCGAAGTGTTCGTGACATCTATCGTATTTTTTCTACATATTCTGACAGTAGTAAAGTGTGATAGTGAGTAAAATCGGGAGTACAGTCGCTGAACCTGCCGGTAGCTCCGCCCACAGGTGGGCGGAGTCAAACAGCTGGATACGGTGGAGTGTCTCGTGGCGGCGATGCAGCGAGACAGACCGCGGAGAGACCGAGCCTCCCCCCACTCAGCTCACAGCGAGGACGGCTAACCGGGACCGCAGCCGCTTGGGAAAAACAGACAGAAAATAGGATACAAAAGTAAAGCTTGGACTGTGCTAGTTTTTTCCCGTCTCCACCTGAGTTGTGGAGGACACGTCGGCGTACTCTTAAGTTTCCAGAAAAAAGCTGCTCAGACCTGCTAGCTACCAGACACGGAGAAGGTGAGTAGTCACGCAGATTTGCTTTTGATGCTCGTCGTTGTTGCTAGCTAGAAGGTGAGAAAAAAACCCCTCAGCCATTGGTGGTAAATTAACTAGCAAGCAAAGTCCTAAAGCTGTGTTCATTCTCCGTTTAAATAAAGTGAACTAACGGTATCAGACAAAAAAACATCATTCAACATCTTGAAGCAAGTGGTTGTTGGGAAACTCAAGAAAATCAGTGCTGTATAAAAGCAGCGCGTATTCAACTGATGAATACAGTTATGAACCTTTTCTCTTTACCATCCATTGAGTTGCTGTGAGCATCCCTGGCTGCACAGGTTTTGATGACTTCAGCTAGTAATGGTGTTCATGATTAGATTAAATTAGAATAAATTAAACTTTATTGTCATTGCAAGAATTAAGACAACAAAATGCAGTTCAGCATCTGTCCAGAAGTGCAACACAAAAGCAGTAAAAGTGAAGTGCAATGTAAAATGTCTGAGTGGAAAAAGGTTTGATAGTGCTAAGATATATACTGTATGATTATGTAAATATCCAACATATATTAATATTCAAGATGTGTAAGTAGTGCATGCAGTATATGCAACATCAGTTTATACTGTGTGATAGAGTATCAATGCTATGGACTGTGTGGTAGGAACCTGATAAATATGATGATGATTAGTACGTGGGTAATCCTGACCTAACTCCCTGCCCTTCTCGTGTCATTCACCAGCAAAAAGGACACATCTGTCCTGCCAGCGTCCCACCTACCATCCTCCACCTGCAGGAAAGATGAATCAGTCGGTGGCAATGCAGATGTCAGTGACACTCAGTTAAATGTTACTTGAGCGGATATCATCGCTCGGCTGGCCGAAGAGGAAAAAGAAGAAAGGGACCGTTAAAGGTGCTGGAAGATGTCTCTGTGGATGATACTGCCTGTTAGCCTCCCAGTCCTGACCATCACTGGGATATGGGTTGTGTAAGTACCTTCATAAATAACAGCAAAAAACTGTGAAATCCACATATTTAGTCTAAATAATTATAAAACCTCCAACCCATAGGCAGTCAAGTGTCAGCTGAGACTGAAATGGTTTGTATAATTGTCTGCTGCCTTGAAAGTGAATACTGATGCTCAGGTTTAGTATATTTCAAGGATGTTACATAGGCTATAATGAAAGAGCATAACTGAATTTGTGGTTCCAATGTCAATGCCATACTCTATGCAGACCTTGTAAACAAGAAAACAAAGGAACCGATGTTCTGTAGAAACATAATTCCTGCATTTTTAGCAGACTCTGACATTCAGACTGTTACTTCATTATGCACACTGCTTATTTTAAAGGCAACCTTGCAAACTCCTAATATAGATATACAACAGAAATATATTCTTTACATCAGTATCACCTTGAGTCTATGTGCAATAATGCAATTATGAAAATTTGGCCCACCATAGAGCTCTGTGTAAACTATTTCATTGCCTAATAGATGTATGAAAAACATATTTCACCCACATTTATGCTGCCTGCCTAGCCATTTATCATTCAGTCATTTTTAGATTCTCACATTTATTTTGATTGCAGAGAAAAAAAACTGAATACAGTGCAAATCCTCGATGGAATTTTATTTAGTATCTATACCTAGTTTCTTTCTTTCCTATTAAATATCACAATTTATGTGACATAAAAAAATGAAATATTGTCAAAATAAAAATGAAAATTTTAAAATTATCTGTCTCATGCATTACATGTAGTGATATCCAGGCAGTATTCTACCAAATTGCAAATATGCTGTTTGGAATAAAACAAAAACCTTTTGATACCGCCGCCTCTCCTGCCTTCAGGAGAGCAACACGGCATATTTATTCTGAATTCCTGGGAGCCATGGCAATTACATGTGGATTAACACTCTCCAGGAAGGACCTGGGATTATCACCCTTCACTTAAAGGAGAGACATGCAGGTTTGCAGTGTAGCTTAATTATCTGCAGTACAGTATCTGAGCAGATGTAGCGGAGAGAAAAGAATGAGCACCTCCTGGTTATACTTGGGCTGACAGCTCTTCTCTCTGTTCTGTTATTACTTTGGGAGGAGGAATGTAAACCCCAAGGGGAGAGAGACAGATGGCCTTCTTCCAAATTGTCGTAGTTATGTATCTAGGCTATGTGCTGCATCAGTGTGATGTCTTGTGTGGGAACTAAACTGTCTAATCAGGTGCCAAATATCGAAACTTGTATACCAATTAGTGCTGATAATCGTGGCTGCTTGATAGTTCAAGCTGGAGTGTGTATCCAGGTGTACAGCTATAAATCTACACTAAGTTGGAGAACATTAAGGTGAAAATAAGTGCTCTCATGGCACATTTCTTTTTCAGTTTTGGCATTTGTCTATCCAGGTGTAAAGCTATAAATCTACACTAAGTTGGAGAACTTAGGTGAAAATAATCGCTAGCGTGGCACATTTCTTTCTAGTTTTGGCATTTGTCTCTGAGGTGGAAAGCTGATCTGAGTTGAGATTTCCAAATGCTGCTGACTGGCATACCCTTGAAACCTGTTTCCTTCCCGCTACCTTGACAAGGGCGCCTTGTTTCTAGGAGCAGTCAAAGGTCTTTTTCCAGACTAGTGGAATGTCAAAGGATGTGACATGTTGCATAACTTCTTTTTTCAGTGTGGGTGACCGGGTGGGTGGGAGTAAGGTAAATACTGGAAGGGTGTAGTAGAGAGCGTAAGCAGAATTTTCACTCAGCATCTGGTGCCCATGCCCAATATGTGAAAATTGTGTGTGGAGCCAGGCTTGTGCCCACCCAAGAGTCTTGGCTTCGATTCTGTTGCTGACCTTTTATGAGTTAAGTAATGTCTTAGAAACAGCAGTGTGGCTCTGTAAAACACACAAGCAGTTGTTCTTTCCATTTAGACTGTTGTAGATGAAGTATTATGTGATTCAGTAACCATTCAGAAAAACAACAAGATTTTAGCCTAGACTCCCCCAATTCATCCATGATTTATGCATTACACCCTTTCCTGAGGTTATTTTTGTACAGCTTTTGGGAAATTTCTCTGTGCAAACCTGATTTTTCCATGGAAGTCTTTCCTAAATGTTCCTTGTTCAGTCCTAAATAAAAAAAAACATGGCTTGTTCCACATATATATTGCTCACAGGCATGCAATTACAGTTTACAGCTGCTGCTGAGCTTTGATAGAGGGCTAATTATATAAACAAACCTATTATTACTCGGCCTCCTCTGAGCACATAATACCCTGGTTTAGTTTCACATACAGCTAAAAAAGTCATCTTTATTTAGAAATGTCCCAGAGCTGTACTGGTGCTATTTTGTCTTTGGATGATGACCAAATATATACAAAATGTGACTTAGAAGTTATGGAAAACCAAAAACATTAAACTTCAGCTGTCTGTAGTTAATTTTTCAGTGTTTTTCCAGTGAGAGTCCTTGGTGTTCTTCTAGATTTTTTTGTAAGTTTGTTTTGTTGGTGTCATTGTACTGTGGTTTAAGGGTTTAGGGCTGGAACTGTGGAAATCTTCTACCTTCAGCCATATTCCAGTTGTAGTAGTGGCTTTCCTCACTGTGCTATGCTAGAGATGCACTCTTTAAACACACAGTGTTTCATATAGCTTAATGCTTACCAACAACCAGCTAACCAAGTGTTGGCGGCCTCTCGAGCAGACGGTTAATACAATTGTACATTTTACTAATTCAGTTCAATTTTATTAGTATAGTGCAGTTTACAACATATGTCATCACATAGTGCTTAACATGGTCAGGTATGGACCTTACAAACCAACCATATGTAGTATCAGAACGCTTGTGCGAATAAGCAACATGAACTATAAATAGATACTCCGTATTTCCAGCAGCAACTGTGCTCTTGGATTCATGTATGACAAATGCATTTTGTTCGTAACTAGGGAGGCAAATTTTAAATAAATCTTTTAACTGGTATTCATCTGCCTCATCAATCAGTAATCGATTAATTATGTATGTTATTGCAGATAAAGTACAGTGGGCAATTGTCCAAAATAGTTTTAACTACGATCACATGAGGAAAAGCGACTTTGTAATTTTTCTCACTTTGGTTTTAGACTTCAGCTTGTGTTCATTTTAGCAGCTCTGGTCCGAAACCATTAAATGTCACAGAAGTCTTTGACATGTTACAAATGCCTACATTGCTCTCTGCATGCCGACACGGACTTGACAGTACTGTAACTGACTGCCTCTTGGAGCTGTGACACTCTTTTTTTTTTTCCCTTCTTAAAAAGTGAAACCTTGTCATGCCACCAGGCACACCACAGCAAATGCACAATACATTTTTTTTTTTTTTTTTTACGCACATGTCCTTCCTTTTTCTGCCTTATTGGTTAATATATTTTTAAACAGTTGAAGCAGTAACAGCAGTTATTCGATTCACTGACAATCAGGAACATACCTAGTCATAATGATTGTTGTTTAGTTGGATGCTGTGCATGGTGGAGTTGGAGGTGGCGTGTACAATACAGTGCACACAGACGAGCAAGTTGTGGAAGTAATCTGATGTCAGAATGTTTGTCGCACAAAAAATACGCCTTGCTTCCAATGAAAAAAGGCCATGCATTATTAGTCTATGTGTTCATGTGTGATGTGCTTGTTAGTGACTTCTTGGTGTCAGGTGTGTGTGTGTGTTTCTGATTTATCTCTGTCCTTTAAAGACAGTGAATAGGTTACTATCAACCCCGGAAAACATTCCTAATTGGTGATTAACCTCTTGCTGAACTACGACTGATTTCACAAATCAGGACAAATAGTCTTTCTGTCTGACTCTGACTGTCTGTCTTCCCATCTTTGTCTAGCATTTGGAAATATTGTTTCTGTCATTGTGTGTGAATAACGAGGGTCTAGTGTAATAATTGCATTTCCTTCCTGCACGTCCCTTTTTCCCCTCTTGAGATGTCCACCTTGAAATATGGCTTCATTTATCATATATATATGTTTACATGTTTGCTACAGTTGCAATTGAAAAACACATTTGGCATATGTGAACACCTCAGAACCGTGACTGTCCTACCAACATTTTTTCCTCTGCTCTTCATATTGAGCCGTGCAGCCAACCATCAAATATGCGGACGTCTGCATGCTTGTCTCATTTGCATACGCTGTTCTATAGGACTTGGGCTTGTATGGACAAGGCAGAAACACGTGAACTGCATATGTCGATGGGGGGAAATAATATAGGGCCTCACACTCAGCTCCAAGACATCAATATCTAAAAGTGAGCTGTTCATTGGTGCTTCATCAGCCCAAAACAATTATTTGATATTGAGGTGCCCCATGAGTTTCTTAAAAAGATCTGTTAAGAAAAAAATCATTTGGCTAATTAAAAGATGTTTGTTTTCAAGTGCTTCGAGGCTGAAAATAACCATGGTCACATCTTCAGGCTAATAAAACGTCATTGTCACCTAATTAAAGACCTTTTTGCGTTAGGTCTTATTTATAGCCTGAGCAAAATTTGATCCTTGAGGCCAATACTTACCTCAATATCTGTGAGAAAGAAAAAAAAAAAAACGTACACAAATATATACACAAGTGACAAATTAAAGGAAAAATCTGAACCTTTGACTCCTGCAGAGAGGGGATCTGGTGGCTTTGTGCCTAGTGACAGATCAATACAAAGTTGTTCTGAGTGATTACCTTTATCCTATGATGAGAAAACATTTTTATCCTGATGGGAGTGGTCTCTTCCGAGCTGAGAGTGCTTTTCTCTGTAGGGCACAAGGGGTCACTTGATGGTTGGTGAGAATGAAAACGATATGAATCATATGCTACGGCCCTCACAATCACCAGATCTAAACCCGAGTGAACATCTATGGGAGATGTTGGACTGATGTTTTAGACTCCATCTTCACCACCATCATCAAAACCCTTAATGAGCGAATATCTTTTTTAGGACCGGTGTTCCTCCTTGCAGTGAAGTTTCAGAGTTTTGTAGCATCAATGTCATGTGTATTGAAGTTGTTTTGGTGGCATGTGGTGGCCCAACACCTCACTAAGACACTTCTTGTTGGTTTTCCTGTTCAAACAGAAAGTCAAAAAGAAGCTGTTTTGATGTGTATCCTGCAGATTTGAGATTTTTTTGCCCAATCAAAAAAGAACATTTTAGATGAATACTAAAATTTTAATTGCCTATTGATTAATGTAATGGTGATATTGTTGCCTGGTCAATTAATCGGTCTGTCTGTTTTTTTGTTTTTAATATACTAACTATTAGTCTTGAATTACATCCTAAAGTTTCCATTTTTGTTCAATATGAAAAGATCACATCAGTTATGGACACTAAAAAAACATGCATAGCAATTGAAAGCATGTCGAATATAAAATGAGCGTTAAGTATCATATAGGTCTTGGGCTTTAGAATACAGTTTCTATCTTTTGGCCTTCTGGCCATTGATCTCTTTGGCTGGTCAGTGACCTGACCGAATCAACACTCCAGATGGATTTCAGTAATAGTCAAACCAGTTTGACTGACACAAACCAGTTTTTCCTCTCTTTGACCCTCTAAGTTCCGGATAGAGTGATAAGAAATGGTAAAATATCGGGTCACCTGGTCCCCCAGGTCGAGTAGGTGCATCTCTGTGGTCGGTCAGACTGGCAGGACTTTAGTGTCGTGGAGGTCAATGTTCACGCTTAGTGTTCAGAGGTAATTCACAACCATCACTGTACATAAGCACCTAACTGCTCTACAAATATATGATAATAAAAATGATGTATTAAGATTCAGGAGATAACTCCAATGTAGACTTTTTGCTTGTTGGTTTTCACCTTCAAACAAATTAGATTTCTTTTGTTTTCCTCTGTTCAGGATGTACGCCCACACATATTATGCTTACTTGCTATCTCGGTCTCTCTCTCTATGTGACAGCTCTGGGCTCTCAGTAATATCAGAATATTGTGTTGGTGAGGGTTTTAACAGTGAATTTCTCACTGCTTGTTGTTAGAATGTCTGTGAGTTTAGCAGTTTTTATTCTGAATTGAGTCATTATGTAAGATAACTGTGTAGTAATACAATTACAGTACACCAACATTGTTTCCTTGCATTTTGGCTTATCATATTGTTTGTCTTTTAGGTATGCCATGGCCCTGTACAACCAGCATGTCTGCCCTGTGGATAATTGGTATGTTGCTTAATCTGTCCTGTATTTTGCTTCATCATACCTGTGTTGATCTCTATAGGCTCATCCCTTGCAGTCAGCCTTTAACACGATCAGGGTAATTAGACCTACCTTGATCTACAAATCGTTTTCTTTTCTGAATCCAGTTACCTCTTTTGCTACATTAAATACTGAAATCGTTTCCTGGTCCGTCACCTAACAAACATTGGAGAGATTGAACAAAAACCAAAAGAAAAAAATGCAGAAAACTAGTTAAGCTGTGAGACTAATAGCATTTATTACTGTTCTAAGGTGATGTGCTGTTGTGGAGTAAGTCTGGATGCTGTGTTTTTTTGTTTGTCAGAGAAGTTGAGGTTAATCTCTACCAGCAGAGCTACTATTTGATGACGCAGTGATTTTCTGACACTTTGACTCACCAGCCCGGAAAAAAAAAAAAAAAAGAAAGCCTTTGTTCCCAGAAAATGGCTCTCAAACAAAAACAATACTGTTACTGTAATGTGATCTAAAGACTGAGTACATTTATTGTACCACACATGAAATATTTATACTTGACAATCTACGAACTTACAAAAATAACCAGAAGTATGTCTTTGTTTTGGCTGTGAATCTATTTTTGTTGGTCTGTGATTTTTCCAGTAGAACTGAAGTTCTGACGTAAAATAAATGTGACTTTGCACCATATGTGTATTTTTTAAGATTTACTTTTGCATCTTTTTTTTTTTTTAAATGTGTGTGCTCATGTTTGGTGTATGTTTGGTATTCCAGGTTGTACAACCAGTCGTGTGAAGAGGAGCTGTATTTGCAGAGCGGGCCCTCCTTGTGCTGCACGCTAGACAATGTACCTCTCATCAGGTCAGTGAGATTCCCACCCTGAACCGTCGCCACTCTACCTCTTCTCTCGCTCTCTCTTTTTTCTGTCTCTTTGTTTCTCTGCTGGTTAAAAACAGGAACACTGTCCCATTGTTTCACATGACCCCTGTCGGCACATTGTTGATAAAAAAGCGAGTGAGCTCGAAGGAGACAGTTCTCCTGAGCGTGTCTGTGTGTGTGCCTTCTGAAAATAACTTGTGGCTGAAATATCCTGCCTGCCACCGTGGCAGTTCAGACGCAAAACATGGGTCTACACTTAACCATGTAAACATGCATGCAGAGGAGTCGGCTTACAGTTGGGAGGAAATCAAGACACTCCTGCTCCTTTGTTTAGCCTCTCGCCTCCTGAGCTTTCAACATCAAAGGCCGGTTGTAGCACATAAATGCTGCGGTTTACATAAAAAACTTGGACCAAAGCAAATAAATCACTGCTTGTTTTAATCTAAACACAGATTATATAATATTGTACCCGGAAAGACTCCTCAAAATATATGTGCAGCTACAGATTAACAGAGAAACTGTCTGTGTTGCAAAAGGTAATCTTTAATAGCGCTTCAGTGATGCAGTCCTGGTAGTGCTGTTGTTGCATAATCAGCTGAAGTGATGAAGGTGGAAGAGATTCACATTTTTAATCGATGTTAAATGTAGGGCTGTTGTAGTCCCAATTAAATCAAAGAGTCTCCTAAAAAGTGCAAGCATTAGTACGAAGAATTTTACATTTCCAATCTATGTTCTGAAGAATGTGTGTGTGACCACAGTCAGCTGAGAAGGCTTTGGCTTTGTAGGCAGCAGGAGCTCGGGCACAGACAGCCAGTGTTGACTGTCTGCTGGCTTCCCCTCCTACAAACGTTTCCCATTCCTAGAAGAGAGGCAGTATGTAGTAGGTGAAAAGTCAAAGACATGACGACGGGATGTTGGGAATCTGAGTGTTACAAGCGTGTATTTCACGAGCAGAAATGCATCTGTGACAGCGTGCTGTATTTCAGAGTGAAGAAGCTGCGGCGTAGTGTGCACAAGTTGACTCACAGTGTTTCTCTGATTCATGTCTGTTTACTCTTTCTTGCAGCAAATGTGGGACTCTCCCTCCTGAGAGCTGCTTCTTCAGCCTTATCTGCAGCACAGGCTCATTCATGGGTAAGACACACACATCCATCACTTCAGTGGACATTACACCGACTTACACTAATTGCCTGGACACCTACTCTAACCGCAACTACCTTCTGCCTTACCCTAACCTTACTCTAAAGGACTTGTTTTTGTCCCCTAAAAGAAGACGGGCCCCCACAATATGACTTTATAAGCATATTTACGACCCAACAACATGAGTAACACAAGTATGCACACAACCACTAAGAGCCAGTGAAAGCCCAGCATGTGGTCGTTTCGAAGGGAACACGGGCAGAAATTAGCACAAATTTTGCTTTTTTGTTCTGCAGAATTCTGCACATGTGTTCAAGCGTAGAGACTGTGTATTTTACTGGACACAAGGAAAATATGTGCGATATAAAGGAAGAGAATGATCGCCCATGTGCCAGTCTGTATGTCTTTTGTAAGTCTACACGTGCTGTTGCCCTGTGTTCATTGGTGGCTCTGACTACTCTGATCTAGTTAATGTTTCCCAGCTGTGGTTTAGACTTGCTGCGTGCGTGCGTGTGTGTGTGTGTGTGTGTGTGTGCGTGCGTGCGTGTGTGTGTGTGTGTGTAAAAAGCAGGGAAGAGAGTTGTGTTTTTTTTTTTTTGTCTTGTTTGTGCCCATGCTTTTAGCAGCTATTTAAGGCTGATTGGCTGACTCTGGACCATTTCTTGTAGTTTCCAAAATAACTTGCAGCACTGTAAGTTGTTTGTTGAGCCAAATTACAGCTCTGGTCTTTGCCTATGGCAGGAATGGAAGAGGCTTTCTGTGTCGTATGTGTTTTTGTGTATGGAGACAGTCTATACAGTAGCTTACTGAGGTGTAGGATAGAAAACAGGCTATTGCATTTAAGTGTGAAGCCTGGTCAGACAGCAGTGAAAGTCCACTGTGTTTGAGCAGTTCTGTTAGCCCACCATGAGCCCTGTGTACATATATGTATAGATGTATGTCCAAAAAAAAGGAAGACTAAGTGACTTTAATAATTGAAATGTTGTCCAAATTGCAGTATGGCCTACATAGTTAAAAAAAAAAAAAAAAGCGAACCTGTTGAAAAAAGCTGTGAAAATCTATAAATAAATAAATACTATTGTGTTGAAAAACTGTAAAAGCATTAAAAATAACACCAAATATCTGGAAAATATTCAGATATTATGTTCTGCAGACACATTCATTCAGAGTTCAGTTATGTGGCAATCAAACAGCGTAGGTTTCAAAGCCAAACTGTCGCCACTGTTGGCTTCATTTCTCAACTATGATGGTGTTTCACTTACTCAGTTTAGAGGTAGTTCCGTTGTAATCTTACAATGCACCGTGTTTACCTACAAAGACAATCTTACACAACATGTGTGCAATATAACCGTGAAATAATGATGTCTGGTTTAGAATTACCTCCACTGCTTCCACCCATAGGAACAGGACCACCAAGATGTCTTATAAATTCAAAAATCTTAGCAAGCAGTCCATCAGAGTTGAGTACAGCATTACGCTAAAGGTTTGTTTGCAGTGTGGGCTTCCAGATAGTAATGAAAATCTAAGCTCACAGGTTAACGTCAGTATCACTTTTGTCATTGTTGCTTGTTGCCAAAACCATAAAAGAAGGCAGTAAAATAAAATAAGCCAGAGACCAGGGGGCGCCTTATGACATCCACAGCCAGTAACAAGCGAAGACACATTTTATTTAAAAGGCAAATTGCTGATGGATTAAAATGCTTCATGTGTCTGTTTATGTCAGGTCTTTAGTTATGAATGTGGTTTACAAAATGGTAATGTTGTTTTGGGTGACGCTGATTTTACTGGAGACACCAGGTACGTCTGTGCAGATAGTTTCTAGGCTGTGGGGTTTAACTGGATTATATAATCTGACTGATACTGAATATTTGAGGAGGATGTGGGTAGTGTCATTTGGAGGAGTAAAATAATCAGATAACAAAAAATCTGCCAGTAATAGAGCCAGTAGAGCTACAAATGAGTAGTTGATTAATCACATAATCAATCAGACAAGAGGAAAATCCAAACAAACAAAAAATGTACCAGTGCAGCTTTATAAATAGAAAGATATGCAGCTTCTTTTTGTTTTCCATGATAGCGAACTGAATATAGTTGGATTTTGGTCTGTTAGTCAGACCACACAATGAATTATAACATGATTATCTGACTTATTATTAGATTTATCAGTAAAAATAGTTGCTAGCTGCAGGCTTACATAAAACTTGATATAGATCATCTGCTTTTAAGTTAATAACCGAGTTAGACATTCAGTGACTGTGGAAGAATCTTCTTCTCAGTGCTGTTTGTTGAATAAACTACGTTATAATAGCACTGTTTCAAAATTATCTCACACCTGGTCAGATGAACGTGCGACTGCCTCTGCAGGTGATTTGGTTGCTCTAATCTTGAGGTCAGATTGGGTGACTTCACAGTTGCCTTTTATGTTTATTTTGGCACTCATTCTGAACACAGCAAATGCTAATACCAGTTGTGAGGCGCGTTATTATGTCTCTACAAAAGTGGGTTAAGTTGGTGTGGTATGTAGCTATACAACAGACTATTGTAAATAATCTGTTCTTAGCTTGTTAGCCTATTGATTTATGCCCTACTTGTAAGACGGTGCCTGCTACAGCTGGCTCAGGGTTGCACTGGTAACTGGGATAACATGGACTCAGTGAACTGTATATTGCCTCATAATTATTCTTCTTTTCATCCCAGTTCCCACCTTTCTGCCAGTGTACACACTCGATGTTTTAAAGACAATGTGTATATTCTTTCTCTGCGTGCCTCCTGTGGGAGAGAATGCAGCCGGGTGTTTGGGTTGTAACGTATCCCCTTGTGGGGACGGGGGAGTTTGTTTTACTGTGAGGTGTGGTGTGGCTGAAGTGACTTTTGTGGGAATATGCCCTTGCGTGCATTCGTACTGGCTTTTGTCCTGCTATGTGAATGTGAAAGCAAAAGCAAATCAGTACTTGCGACAGCGTGGTTGTATATTATGTCCATGCTTCCAATCCATGGCAGAGTAACGGTGGTATGTGTGCAACGTTGGTGAGTAAGTGTTTTTACCGGCATTGCACTTCCTCCCTTGGGCTTCCTGATTCTAGTGAAAGGGAGTAAGAACTGGAATGGGTTTGTTTCGTTTTTTCAGTTTTGTTTTTTTTTTTGCTGGGAAAGGCATGTTCATGCAAAATTATTCCTACCGTTGAGCTGTCAGACAGCAGCTTGTTCTGACCTTCTCGGGCCAGGCGGAGGTCAGCCGTGCTGCTTACTCATCGGACATGAAACCCTGCTGGAGCAGCCCTTGACCTCAGCATGACATGCATCCTCAAAGAAGGAAGCCAGAAAACAGGCTACACAGATGCACTGTTAGATTGCCCAAAAGATAAATGTGAAAGAAACATGGATATGCTTTAGAGACAAAACGGGTAAATGTTCTTTCTTGTCTTTAACCTTCAGGCCCAGCTTTCATCATTTCATGGTGACTGTTAAATGCCAGCAAGTTTAAACATGCTCATTTGTTAGGATGAAACAGTCATTTTGTCTAAACAGAAAAAAATCCAGAGCAGCAGGGGGGAGAACAAGATGCTGCCATCTAATGAAATAAACTGCAGCTCACTGTCTTATCCCTTCAGCAACACAGTATGTTCTCCATTTTAGAAAGGAGCTGGGAAATAATGACAAGATTGTTTCCGAGCCTGCAGACACTGCTGTTTGTTTTTCCATGATTGCAAGTGAAATCACTTTGCCATGATGATTTTAGGCAACAGAGGGAAGCTCACACAAACACAGATATGTGGTCATGAGGATTTTAACCAAAAAAATAATAAGAAATATATATTTCACATTGCATCATTATATCTGTTACATTAGCTTCAGCCAGAAGCCCTGTAACCATTGCATTGGCTACATGTTTGTCTGCATGGTCCCTTTTAAACAAATGTTTTTTGTTTTAATTTGTATTCATTGCATCATTTCAGCGAGCACACAGTGAACTGTGTGAATAATGCAGTGATTGTGTTTACTCAGACAAAATAGATTCAGACCTTAGTAATCCTTACATTTATACTTTCTGGTGGTTAATAATATTGATTGATATACTGTATGTGACGTACGGTCTGAGTCCGTCTGCCGACGTCAGAGCTGTGGTGGAGGTATGTTTTCAGTGCCATTAGCTGATTCGCCAAAACTACCGGACAGAATTTAATAAAACTTGATAAAGAGGCTGAGGATAGGAAACTCATTACATTTTATGTCTTTCACCCCATATTTCCTTTCTTTCCCGTCCAATAATGATAACATATGCCAAAAAATGATCTTAAAGGAAAAACACGCTAACATTGGACAGCTGCAGGATAAACAATGATAATTGTTTCATACTGAGGTTGTGGCTAGGTTATGAAATCTGTCCGGTCATTGAGACGCTGGCTTACAGCCAGACAGGCCACAACACATCCAAACCCTGACTAGTAGAGACAAAGCTTTGCATTGTTACGTTTGTCTTTCCACTCCATGACTTTAGTTTCCATTTTTATTCTCTTCTGGCACCACAGACCCTCTTAAAGCCCGCCTCCTACACAGAGATAGTGACAGAGTTAACACAACAGTTTAGTCTTTCAGACAATATATGAGCTTCAGGTTAAGACACGAGAGGGGCTCCTTGTCCCCTCGGATTCTCTCAGCCTCCTCACCCCCTATCCCTCGCTTTCACCAAGCCCAGTCAACCTTCATCAAGCACCAGCCGTGAGGAGCTAACAAAGAGAAACCAAGCGGGGGTCAGCTGCTCGGTGCACCAACAATGCACCCAGTCACAGCCTATTAGCACATCAGCACTCATCTGTCCCATATACTGTACTTAGTTCCCCTTCACCTTTTAATCTTATGCAAGACTTGGATCAACCCCCACAAAAGTGTCTTTCACACTTTCCCGCCATTTCCTGCCGCTCATATTTTCACTGGTTAGGCAGAGAAATGTTACTTCCTGTAACTCTCATTAAGCTCCAATGAGTTCTTGTGTTTCTTGGCTAAGTGAGCTGAGCCGGTGTTTGCATTAAATTAAAGCCAGGCCCATGTGCATGGTTCTCTTCCAACAATAAGCAAGGTGATACTTTTTCTCCCTTTCTTAAAGCACTTTGCTCTTCCAGTGGTACTGTGCAGTGATTTTAACATGTGATCAATGCGACTGACCCTTCTTCTTTGTCTCTGTGTCTCTTTATTTCTTTCTCTCTTCTTGTAGTTATGGTGATTGTGCTGCTCCGCTATGCCCACGTTATTGAGAAGCATCAAAACTGTGTTCTCAACACAGCGAGTCTTTCCACAGGCTGGATCTGTGCCGCTGGACTCATTATGGTGGGCAACTTCCAGGTATGTTCTTCGAGTTTATTCCCCTAATAAAACAAACACAGTGATAAAATACAACATCCATGTTTAAAGCAAAAGATATACAAGACAAATACATGCATAGTACCAGCGTTCAGTCTGGGAAATCCAATTAACACAGGAAATGATATGAGGAAATGATAAATGCTGACTGTGACTATAAACAATGAAACATAAAACTGAATGCAGAAGTACATCTTCTAAATCTGTTTTTTCAGGCAAAATGAAAAAAAAATCTCAGATTCCAGTTTCTATAATGTGCTGATTTAAAAAAAATAAGTTTAGTGGTCTTACATCCATGTTCAAGATCATCGCCTTAGTAGTTGAATATCTTTGAGATTCTAGGATGTTATAGTCTGCATTTTTCACTGCTTTCTTATGATTTATAGACCAAACGCTTAATCAGTAAAATCATCTGCACATTAATCAATCCAAGATCGTTAGATGCAGCCCTAAACAGAACTACATATCACTAACTGTGTACGACTCAGCTTCTATTATGTCTGCCCTTTAATCTTCTTCCAATGACCCTTTCTCTTCTACCTCTTTATAACACACAACTTGTATTTCAGTGCACATATTCAACAATGTCAGTTAAATTGTATTCTGCATTGATGAACAACAGACTAAAGCTGCTCTTTGTAGTAGTTTAGTGGTAAAACCCAACTTGGATCCCTTCTCTGTAGATATTTGTTCTTTGGGAAAGAATTTCTTGAAGTTTAAATATTTGTAGCCCTGGCTGGATGCCTAGACTGTGTGTGTGTGTCTGTGTCTGTGTGTGTGTATACACTTGTATTACTTATTTTGTAGGGACGTAATGCTGTCACATTGTGAGGAGCAATCTCCCTTTTTGGGCACAGAATTCAAGTGCCCATAATAATAAATAATAATAAAAAAAATAATGTCCTCTGAAGTGATGTGCGTGTTACTTTTTCAGAACGAAAGAGAAAAAAAGAGAGAGACGTGGCTTTCATGAGACTTCTCTGGTATTTCTCTTGAAATGAGGAATTTGGTTCGAGATTAAACAGAGACATTGTGGTTTCTACCCTCAGTGAAGTCTTGTTATCATACTTGTATTGGCCTTCAACTTTTAAAACATTGTTCAATTGTTCACTGTTGATCGGAAATAATGGGCGAGAGACAAACAGGGAGGCGGCATGCGACTTGTGATGACCAAAATGCCCCTTCAGTTTTTGATAGTTATTTAAAAATGTCCTGTGTGGTTAAAGTGTATATTTAAAAAAAAAAAAAAAAAAAACACACTTTAATATGAAGTAGAACAATGTCTCTTTGCATGTATCTGTTGACATTCTTAAGATGCCTTTACCAGAAACTTGCCTCTCAGCAGTATTACAGCTTTCAGTATTTGGTTAAATGTGTTCATGGTGAAATCTTGGCACTATTTTCTCTCCACTTGCATACTTTCTTTTGTGTGCTTAAGATAGTTTGGTTAATAGAAGTGGATGCAGATGTTTTCACTGTCACATACATTTATCCTACAACTTTATGATGTGTAAGTTAGCATATTGTTAGATGTGGAACTGAATAGCGGGAGCTCCTTCATAAGGGGCTGCACTGATTCTGTGTGTCAGGTGTGCTACAGATGAGACGGATGCTTAGCTTAATGTTTTCTGCGGGTGACATGACATCTTAGTTAAACTATGCATGTCTGAAGGTCACTGTGTGACGAGGAGGAAGAATCTTTTGACAGGAGTGTGTGGAACATATGTGCAGATGTGGCAGTTTTTGTGGGAGTGCAAGGAGGTCGTCTTCACCCTCTTCCCGCTTCTCCTCCGAGGCCTCTGCTCTGCAGAAACTGGGAGGAATTTTACGGGAAGAGCCAGGGGGAAGTGAGTCATCAAGTCTGGCCATGCATGGAGAAGAGCTTGGCAGACAGGGTGTGTGCAGTAGAGGCCCCATCTATAACCAATCACGAGCCCGATCCTTGCCGCCAGTTTACAGACTGCCCTTTCTTGCAGTCGAGGATATTCCAGTGGGATGCAAAGAGAGATGACACTGATAGTGAATAAACTGTTGAAGCCACATGAAAGCATAAAAATTCTGCTGCAAAATTAAGCAAAGACCCAAATTCACAGTATACACATATGAGCTGAAGATCCACAGCACAAACAATGAATCAGAGGGGGAAACGAAGCAAGCGTCTGACAGCCAGAATCTAAACCCAACAGATCAAAGGGAGTGAAAGCAACAGAAACACTAAAACACATGGTACTCTTCAGTGTCAACTGCTTCAGTTTGTAGTCGTGTGTTACATAAGACTTTGGCAGCACAGCTGTGGTGTAGCCACTGGGGCTTTTCCTGTCAGGCGGTCTGATGGTTTGGGCAGAGAAGCGCATAAATAGATGATGGAAAAGCACATTGCCGCCACATAGAGGTCCATGAGTGTTACACGGCTGGGTCAAAAGCTGCCGTCAGGAAAAGGACAAAAAGATAGAGGACAAGGAAAGATGACTGGGCTGCTAATCCCACTTTTGCTGAGTGTTTGATGAGAAGATCACTTGTCACTTATTTTACCAGCAGTCCAGCTTAACAAAAAAAAAAAAAAAACAGGAGGCATGTAGTTAGCCTAGTTGTATCTAAAGGTAAGAAAAACAAGCATCTGTAAAGTTCACCTGCTATAAAACGTTAATCTTTTTTCCAAAGTTGTGATTTTGGACCCTGCTAAAAGTCTGATGGAAGGGCTTTTGTAATCGGTGGTGGCGACACTTTCCGTTAACAGATTTTGGCAGGCATTTGCCACAGCAGGTGTGTTGTAAACGGTTGGACGTCAGAGACTCACTTCATATCTTTTAGTTCTGTTTCCAGAAAGTCGGAACTGAAACTGACAGAAAACGTATCAGTTGAGTTTGTTCCCATATGAACATCCTCACATCTCTTATTACTCTGCATATTTTGTATCACTGACTTGCAATACACTCTCCTTTAAAAACAGTGTTTTTAAAAGCAGAACTCAGTAAACCAGTTTCTTTCAGATGATTTACCAGTGAAGCATACACATATCCAGAATCCCTGCAAGGCACACACACTTGCTTAGTTAAGTGTATTTGAATTTATTGGAGAAGTTTACCATAGTTCCTATACAGAGCATGAAAGTGATGAGTTTATCATGAGTTTATAGGTATTGTTAATTTTCTAATCTTCGTTTCTATTTGGGCTTTTACACAAACAGTGTGATAAAATACACAGCTTTCATTCTCATGAAACCACCACACTTGGAAGTACAATGAAATACTTAAAATACATCACTCATGATGTGTACGGGAAAAAGAACAAGAAAAAAATAGTTAAAATGACTACAGATCTGGTTTGCATTTAGCGAGCCTTTTATGTTTTGTTGTAAAAGCTTATATATCTGTAAATAATTTGATTTCAGTTCGTAATGTGTTTCAGAATTGACAACCATTCCGACTACTTGCCGCTGACTTTTTTCTTTGGCAAGTGTGAACTCAGTGTGAACACCATTACTATTCATTTATGCAGGCGAACTGCTGGTCAGTGTCAGCCTGCAGGAACTGATTTATCAAGCTGATCTTGTTTAGTCATCAAGCTGCATTTCATGTGGCGACAAACACTGCAGAGGATCATGTCTGTGTACTTTAAGAATGCAGTGAAGGAGATGTGACCAGTTTGTTAGAAAATATCACTTTTTTCTGGAAATGATTTCAGCAGTGACTAACAAAGGCCGGCACTCAGAGGAATGTAGTTTCTGATGAACACATGTAGCCGTAATAAGAGATGCTGCCGGTCTTCTTGTCATCATTTCCCTCCTTTTACCTCTCCTGTTTTTCCTGTTTATTTCTTCCATTTGATTTGAAGCCACATTTTTGCTCTTCTCACTTCTCTCAGATCACTTTTTCATCTTTGTCATTATTTCTCCTCCCAACCCCCATCCAACCATTATCTCAATTTACGTTGGTGACACACCGCGTGGCACTTATATACTGTGTAAAGTTTGAAAACATGGCAAAAGTTTACTTGATGCCTTGATACATCGTGAAGGCAGCAGGTAATGACAGCAGTTAGTGATGTCATTTGGAACGCCAGCTAGCATCTACACAAATACACAATCAATAAAGATTTTAAAGCAGTGTGTCAACAAGATGATCCTCAAGCCTAAGGGGACATCCTCAGATTTCTTGAAAAGAAAAATTACAAGCTTTAGCTCAATCATGTTCCATCTTTTTTACTAGTATTTCAAAACCAAAATAGCTGCAGATTTATGTTCTGCAGATCAAACTGTTGCATCTCCTGTATGAAGGAAGCTACGTCAACTAGAACACAATGAAGGTGCCAGGAGAACAAGCATATGCTTGTTTTTGTTTGTGCGTATGTGTTTTATTATCACTGAGTTACTGAGTAACAGATTGGCAGCACTCAGTCCCAACAGTGCCAATAGGATGTAGTTACAGTAACTGTGGGGGTGATGCAGGAGAAGAAATTGGATTCTGCAATAACCAGTTTACTATTTAGGGCCCTAGATTAAACAGAAATCTTACTGGAAAGAATGCATGGCTTTTTGGACACATGACAGTAAGACCCGGCCATGATTTCTTTACGTCTTTACTTCCAACTCAGGAGATGCTACAGGCAGATCTATGATCTCTGCTGTATTTGCTACTCCTGTTGAACTGTCTGGAAATCCCACATTGTCACTTCCAGGAATAGCCCACTGCACAAGAATGTTCAGAATGCACTAGTCAGGTCAATGGACAAATGGCTCAGAAGCCAAAACTAAATAACTTCTAGGTTATTGGTCTAATGATCCCTGAAAATTATGTAAAACAGACGGACATTGTTATTCCACACTGGTTTTAGCTGTTTAACGTTAGCCAAGAAAAGCAATTCTTTTTCTATCTGACTAAATTAGTCTAGTCCCTAAATGTGTTTCTAGTTATGGTTAATGCACCATTGAATCTCTTATCTGCTCAGATCAGTACATCTGAGCTGTGTATGTCTGTGTGTGTGTGTATGTGTGTATATGTGTGTGTGTGTGAGAGAGAGTGAGTGTGGACCCTTCAGTGGGAGCTGTGGTCACATGCTCCCGAGCAGCTCTTTTGTGTATTGTTTCTTATCGTTCTTGTGACCAGCAGGGAAAAGGAGGCATTCTGTTGTGTTGCTTGCTCCTGTCATAGCCTGTACGTTTCACTTATTCTTCATTGCCTTCTGACTTAAACAAGTCTCAGAGGCTTCAAGCAGAGTATTACCCTCTGCTGAATGATCTGACCCAACAGCTTGATGCAGAATATAGCTGATGTTGCCCCCTTCTGATCATCCTACATGGCGTTATCCTTTTCGATTAGTGTTTCTCTTGGTGGCCAAACTGCTGGTTTTGTGTCTTATCTTTGTCTTACCCATGTTAATGTAGGCCCTCTTTCTTTCCCGCTCTCTCCTACCATCTTCTCTCCTTACAGGTCGATAATGCCAAAGTTCTCCACTATGTCGGAGCAGGCATCGCCTTCCCCACCAGTATGCTGTTTGTGTGCCTGCAGTCAGCACTGACCTACCGACTGGCCAAGACCCAGGGGGAGTACAACTTGGCCCACCTCCGGCTCTGCATGACCCTGCTGGCCTTCGTAGCCTTGGTGCTCAGTATCCTCACCAGCCAGTAACAGATGGCAGCCTTCAAGGCTGTCAAGTCCTTTAGACTAGTGTGTTGTACTGCAAGCTGACTTAGACACACAGCAAGTATTTCCTTACAGTAGTCAGCGTTGCATACTGTGTGACTTTATGGGTTTTATATATATATATTTAGCTATACAGAAAAGTACATTAAAATATGCTGTCAAACACTTCGATCTGTTTTACATGTCACTTAGCACTGTGAAGCCTCCGATGAACACAGTTTAAAGGAATAATTTGACATTTTGGGAAATATGTTTATTTATTTTTTTCTTGTAAACACCAATTCTTAAATCAGACTGCTAAATATTAACACTAAAATCATTTCATCTGGTGTGGGATGTCAGAACCAAAAATCGGCGTCAGACATGATGGTTATCTTATGTAGCGTACCATAGTTGACAACAACAGATGCTTTATCTTGGACGACGACAAAAAGACGACCAGAGGTTTTTTTTTTTAAACCTATTCTCTCGTCATCTTATAACTTCCGCAATGTTTCTGTGGCGTTGACAAATTGGGTCCCTAAGTGCTCTCCTGTACTCAACATGGCGAAACCAAAGGCAGGCTAGAAACAGCAGATAATGCAAACTGTCCTCCTGGTGCAACTCACACACTGCACAGTTCTTTTTTCCTCTCTTTACAGGCTTTTTCGAACTTAAATTGGCTGGTATTAATCACTCCTGTGTGTACATTATTGTTTCTGGTAGCTTTCAAAGTACTATGATTGGTCGGTGGCAACAATTTATGAGCTGTTATTGCATTTATGTTATGATCTGACACAGCAACAATCTAATTATCAGACACAAATATTAAATTGTCTTCATTTGGCATTAGAAGATTGTTACTAGTAATCTAATAGTTACCATGTTGTTTCTTTAATCTGGACAAAAGCAGAAGTGTAAACACTGCAGTATACAGTGTTACAGAGGGCTATGTCCATGACTATTTCTTGGCAGTGTGCAGTGATTTAGTCATTTTTACAACCAGCCGAGACTCTCAGAAGACAAAAAAGCACAGACATCATGATGCATTTTAATGAGAAGGCTGAGAACATTTTCTTTCATAATCAAAACAAACTCTGTTCTTTTATCTGAGTTTTGAAATAACTGGGTTAAGATTTGAAGCTTGCTGTCAATACAAGAACAGTTAGAGGTAATTTAAGGTGGCAGAATGGTAACAACTCTGGCTATCTATTACGTATAGACAGCTTTGCCGACACGCTGCTTTGCTGTTGTCGTCCTTAACCGTGTTTTCAGGTGGCGTTTTTTTCTGTCAGGAGAGCTTCGTCTTGCAACACGCGTCCGCCATCTTTGAATGGGTGTTCTGCGTCATCATCATGCTGTTTTACGGGACATTTGCCTTCGAGTTTGCCAGCATGTCTGGAGACACCATGGTGATTCTAGCTCGAGGTGGGACCCTGGGACCTGCTGGGAGAGAACACAAGGTGGACGCACTGGGAGCACTGGGAGGGTCCGGCCCACACTCACAACCACATCAACCTGAAAGCATGTCCATCCTGTAGCCTTCCTGGCACATCTCGATGCCACACAGTTGCCTTGTTTATTCCTTTCAAACTTTGGTTGTCGAATGAGTTTAATTATTCATTTCCAGCCACGTTCGCCTGAAGCTTTGAAATGAACCAGGCCAGTGCAGCAGCTGTTCGCGGCCAAGCGGGTGTCGATCCGCCGCCACAGCGGAGAGCTCACTTCGAATTGTGCTCATATCAAGCTAAAGAACTTGTTTGCATTTTGCACATTGCACAAGTGTGAAACCAAATTTTCTCCCAAATCTGTCCTGTCGTCAGCGACCAGCAGGGGAGCAGTTTGTCAATCAGATCATGAAAATCTGCTGCTCCCCCTGAGTTCCTGTGAACTGTCTCAGTATGTGGCCTTGGACCATGTCCTCTTCAGTGACTGCCACGATGGTTTCATTGTATGTAAAGTACAGGCTGCTGGACGGCCTATCTGACAGTATTACAGGAGTCAGACAGAGAGAAGATGGTAGATGAGTGTTTCAGTGGGAGCAAGGTCAGACCTCAGGCTTGTTTTCCTGCCAGAGTTTGGATGAATGCAATAAATTCAATTCAACAGTCTGTCAAATAGAAAGCATAGAAATGTTTTAGTCGATCTTGGAGACAGAACAAGGCAGCAGTCTAGTTTTTGCAATCATTTGAATCTCCTCAAAGCAATATTTGTGATATCAAATAACTCCCTGATAATTAACACACAACCCTACATAGATTTCAGCTGCTGTTATCCGACAGTTTGTATTATTCAGTCCGCACACTCGACTGCATGTTACCTTCCAGCCAAAGATGAGTGAATGATGAAGTCTCAGATATGTTTCTCAGGAGTTGGTTGGCCAAGGCTGAATGGAAAGTGAATGTCTGAGTCCCGTTCTTCAGGTTGACATTAGGATAATAATGTGCTCTGCTGGTGGTCTGATGGGTGCGAACGTTAGCTGTGACAACTTATGTCAGTTTGTTTGATGGTCAAAATGGCTGAATGCAGCTTTAAAATATGCGTCATTTATGTTTAATGGACAACTCCAAATATGCAAGTCTACTCCCTGGACACAGGGTCTTTTTTTTGTCTGCTTTGAGTCCTGTTTCAGATCTTTATTTTAACACTGTACAGAACATTCAGTGGACCCGGTGCCTCATAGATTCAAATCTCATAACTGTTTCTTAAAAAAAAAGTTGGTCTTCTCTCTTATTGTCAGATTGATGATAAACCTGAAAAAATATTGGACTCAACTTCCTCTCTGTAAAAGAATATGAAAGAGGGCTGACAGAGTGTCCAGAGGCCAAATGTGTACCAGCTAATTCAAGCCAGAGCTCTGGCTTTATTGAGTTTAGTGACGAGGCATCACACGTGCTTTCAGGTCCTATAAGGATCGAGGTCTGCATCTTATTATGCCCCAACAAGAAGGAGGAGAAAGTGCTCGTGTTGCTTCACCTACTTGTTTTTCTTTACAGCTCTGCGTAGTTTGGAGTTTTTTCAGCATGTCTAGCCTGTGCAGTGGGATAAAGGGAAAAGGTTTGTGATGTCAGACTGAGATGCACTGTCCTGCCTCTGTGTTATTGTACAAAATGTGCCAAATGTTGGTTTGCCTATGGCATCGGTGCTAAAACACAAAAAGGCCTTATTCTGTCATTTCCCACCTTTCTTTAGCTGTGATTAGAACATCTGATAAAGCAATAAGATGAGACATAGGGTCAATCAGTTACCAACTGCATACAGAAGGTTCTTGTTCTGCCAGACAGACTAATGCCTCGAGAAATGTTCCCTGCTAAGACAACACAGTTGATATTTTTAAGAAATTGTTAACATCTCAGTGTAACATTAACACATGTTGAGCTCTAAGGTGAAAACCAGAGCAAACAGAAGGTTTACAACAGTCATACTCTTGTTAGTTGGTCGTCATTATGCCCTCAAACCACAGCTGGCCACATGTTGGGCAGAGGTGTGGTTATCGTGCCAGTAAAAGTGGGTAGAAGCGGTTCAGCTGCAAACTTGTCAAACATATCTGTTACGGATGGACTGAAATGTAATATTTCACCATCAGGCTGAATGTATACTTTAAACAAGACTGAGCAGGAGAAGCTTGTGCACGCTGCAACGTGGAAGGTTCGCCACTCGATCACTTGCTTCTCCCTACTGGTCAGACAGCTTATTGCATGAGCTTGTGTAGAAGTCACAGCTGGGATTTTGTAGCTCAGCTCACAGGAGATCTTGTATTTCTACTTGAAAAACTATACATGTTTGTGTCCACAGCCAAGAATATTCAGTTGAAGGTCAAGTCTGCGTTCTAAACAGAGACGGAGCTGCTGTCGTAATGAGCAATGCCAAGAACTTGAACACCAGCCTGTGTTTCTGGCTTCAGCTCTCCTGCGACGTTACACTACTTTTACAATATGCATTCCTCTAACAAATCACAGTCAAGACTTGATGCATTCCAAGTATATGGTCAAGTGACGGTGCTGCTCATGCTGCTCTAGCAAGAAACATTTTGCCATTTCACAGTTACAAGATTTTCATGGATGCCTGTTTCCAGTTAAATGCTAAACAGTTTGACATTTTGCCTGCTGCACATCTTTTTCTTCATATTGTATCAGCATCTCCACTTTCTGTCCTTTTTGTTCTTGTTTATGGATCTGTCTGATCTTTGCTCTCAGGAAAATGTTAAAACACCAGCTACGTTGTTTGATTTAAAGGCAGACTGAACTCTGCTTGCTTCTGCCTTTCTGTGGATGAGGATCTGTCGTGTACATTTGTTTTGTTTAGTATAGGCGCAACTGCTTTTTCAGTTGATGGTTAGCCATTGAATATTTTTTGTTAATCAAATAAAGACTCTGTAAAGCTTCAAAAATAAGCATTCCTGTAATGCCAGCTTGTGAGAATGCTTATGCTGCTCACGTAAACGTGGTTAAATATCTGCAAGAAAAACGAGCTTCCTCATGCAATCAGTAGATCATTGGGGGAGCGCGTTCTGACAAACTAACCAGCTCCAGTAAACCTCATCTGATGCTCGATGTCATTCTCCGTTGGACGGCAAAATGCTCCCTGTGCCTTATGTATTGTTTTGATAATGAAAACCAAAGAGGTCTAGGTTGTAAATTCTATTTTGATGAAAAGTCATGATTGTATACATGTATGCCTTAATGTTCAATAAATAAAAAAACTGGGGGAAAAAAAAAAAGCAAAACATTTGAACTTATTTGCACACAAGACCGGAGAATGGTTTATATCTTTATTCTTTTTTATTGTTTAATTATTTACATTGATCAGTTTCTCTGTCAACAAAGCTGACAGAAGATGACACCGATAGATAACACGTTAAATAGGAGGAAGGCCCCTATTTACAAAAAACAATGTCGGCTGTAAAAGTAAGTACGGGTTGTTACGCTCACCACAAAAGTCCTGAACCTCTACAGACATGAAGCCCAAACTGTTAAAAGTGTTAGAAGTGTTTCGGGAGGATAGGATTAAATGCTTTGTGATTAGGCCATAGCAAAAGCTGACTTGAAATTATATTTTCTACATACCCTATGGGGAATCTTTTAATAAACATTCCCTTTCCCCCCCCCCTCTCTAAATCCATGGATTTACAGTCAACAATACAGATCTGCAGTGTAACTCCTCCCAGATATTTTTAGATGAAGCAAAATTTCACAATGAGTAAGAAATTATCAAAAAATACCAGTGAAGAAGTTGTTATCTTCAGCAAAGCAGATCAGCACAAGTTTCTAAACATTATCAAAAAGCTGCAACTTTAAGACACCGGTGGTCCACTAAATGCTTCGGTCTCAACAGTTTTTAAGAGCAAAGAGAGAAGAGATTGATTCACAATCAAGTCAGGATTGTAATTACTTGCAAAAACGAGTCACACTTACAGCAGCAGGTAAAAAAAAAAAAAAGATACGAAAGCCGGGACTGACTGCAAAGAAGAGCAGAATGAAAACATAAACCTGCAAGGCTATCTGACTGATTGTAACATATTTCATGTCTCAGAGATCAGAACTCTCCCCGCGTTTCAATGACCTGTCTTGGTGATTGTAACGGCGCCAACAGCTCGCTGCAGCGCGCGTTACAAAATAACACTCAGAAAAGACATTTTACAGTCACACCGAACAGGTTGAATTATCCTCTAAAGCCAAGCCTTTGGTTGAGCAGTAATTACACGTCCGTACATTAATATGGTAGTCACTGTTGTCAATAGCACCTTTTGAAAATGAAGCACTGAGGGTTTGTTTTTCTTTCAGTACATCACACTGGTCACATAAAGCAAACATTAACAGCTGGGAGGTAAAACACTTAAGTGATACAGAATCATTTATCTTCGGAGGGTTTTATTTGCTGTATCAGGAAAGATCTTTGGCTAGAGGTTGTACTTACATTTATAAAGCACCAATGATTGGATATTTTGTGGGCTGGAAGAGGACGAGGGAGAAAACCTCTCTCTTCTAATTGGGAAGATGTCCCATTATTTGTCCATTGGCTACAACCACTCTTGCATATAATCATCTTCTGACCTCTTTAAAGCTGACTTATACCTCCCTAAACTTTGGCTTTAATTTTCTCTATTAAAAAAAAAAAAAGAAAAAAAAAAGAAAGAAATAAAAACGTCCTATCGGTTGATGGAGCTGGAAGTTGCAGCCCAGGAAGAGGCGTCTTGTTCGGCCTCCAGGCGGGCATCAGGAGAGGCAGGTGGAGTATTTAGACGACAAGCTTTTTGGGCACCTCCCAAGAAAACTCTGCTCGACCAAAGTGGCCATAAGAGGCTGTCTGCTGGTAGATCGGCCTCTTCAGATTCAGTTCCCTGAGGAGGACACAGAAGAAAGGCGAGTGAGAAAGGATTGTAAGCAGGTGGTCTTTGGACAGTAAGGTCAGACAGCAGCAGGGGAGAATGCAGAGGTTTCCTTCTGTTTAAAAGAAAGTTTTTCCTCTGTACTCACTCCATGCACCTACACTCTCTGTGACTCTCATGTCTTGACTTTAACATTTAAAGCACCTTGAGATAGGTATGTGTACTTATAGTAGTAATGTATATTTGTTCATCTTTTAGCTCAGTTGGAAAGCACTTTGGGTCAATGTCTCTTGGTTTAAATGTGCTACACACTTTAAATAAAGGTTACGTGACTAGACCCTATGACCTCAGAGTAAAGCGTTTACCCTGTACCGCCCCCTCAAGGAAAGACTGCTGATTACAATACAGGATTGTAAAAACAAGGATTATGAGCTGTCCTGAGTGGAGAAAATTGTTTGTACAGACTTAGAAGGTGAAGATTTATTTGAAAAGTGAAACTGTATTTGTGTTTTAGCGATGATCTATCACCAAACTAGTTCTTTCAAGATTGTCTCTTTAAAGATGTTGTGTCGTGTGCTGGGCATGAGAACACGTAACACTGTGTAAAATTAATGTAAATAGAACGATGCTTATATCATTAACATTGACCCACTGAACTTAAAATGGATCATGACTGCAATTATAAATAATATATACCTTGCTTTTTTTAAGAGGGCTCAGTCTGTTGCAATGAATAATCAATAATTTTATTGCATCATCGGGTGTTGTGCTTTTCTTCATGCATTTTACAGAAAATACGTTGTACATGTAATATTTTTATCCCAATTATAACAGAAATGAAAATGCAGATGCATAATAAACCAGATACCATCTTTAAGCTGCTATGTGACCGACTTTAGTGCCACCTAGTGGTAGAATCCAAAAAGGCAGTCCTAACTTTTCTGTTGGACTCCAATAAATTATTTTCACTTTTTAATAATATGTATTGGTTGTTTAATTACTTTAGAATTATTTATTTTTCTCGAGCAACCCTCTAAAATTTGTGCTATCTTACTGTCACCTTGTCAGTCATCCGTAAAGCACTCTGCATTGCTCTCCTGCTTTAGTCTATGAAATGTCAGAAAGTAGTTTTCATTTTCATTTACTATCATATTTGACATCGAGAAGCAGCAGTTTCTCATTTCCACTTAACCTTGTTGCAGATTAATGAGTGAAAGACACTAACTTCCATTCTACTTTTCCAAAACTTCAGAATGATGGTCAATCTACTACACACAGTGGTTTTAGAGGAAGCAGTCTTATGTGTGTCTGACAATCACATCAGTCGCATCCATGCGTTTACCTGACAATGACTCCTGGCCGCAGATCGAAGTTCTTGTTGACAATGTGCAGCAGTTCTGTCTCTGTTTTCTGGGAGGAACCGTAGGTGAACAGGGAGATGGACAGAGGATGGGCCACTCCGATAGCGTAGGACACCTGCAGCACATACACAAACATAGATGGAAATGCTTTTATTAGTGACACCGGTGATCCGCACATAACCTTCGACCTCGAGCATGTCTGGAGCTGTGCACTCACCTGAACCAGAACTCTCCTGCACAGCTTGGCTTTGACCAGAGACTTGGCCACCCAGCGAGCAGCGTAGGCAGCAGAGCGGTCGACCTTTGAGAAGTCTTTTCCAGAGAAAGCTCCACCACCGTGGGCTCCCCAACCTCCATATGTGTCTACAATAATCTTCCTGCCTGTCACACCAGCATCACCCTGTTGGGCAAAAAATAGAGGTGGAAGATGAGTAAAAAACACTTTTTTATCAAATAATTTTCTAAATTAAACAGCCGTTTGTGCGTGGTGGTCACCTGTGGCCCTCCAATGACGAAGCGACCGCTTGGCTGGAGGTGGTAGATGGTTTTGTCATCCAAATATTTAGCAGGAACCACAGTTTTGATCACCTGATGGAAATGATTCAGCATTAAAACCAAGTGTGTGACTTTATTTCCTAAACGAGGAATTAGTCAGAGCCCGCTGAGCTGCGTTTCTGAGGCTGTACCTTCTCCTTGAGGACCTTCTTCTGTTCTTCCAGGGTGATGCAGTCGTCGTGCTGGACAGAGATCACAATGGTGTGGACTCTCTTGGGGATCACAGCTCCGTCCTTCTGGTCATAATGTACTGTCACCTGGTGGACGAAAAAGAAGTCAAAAGTTGGTGTGACGTACTGGAAATTGCTCTCATACAGATGTCTACTTCCCTTTCTTTTGTTCTTAATTATCCAATTCTCTGTTCCTTCCAGAGAATGACTAAAACCACTTCTACTATGCTCAGATCCTCATCTTTAGCCTCTCTTGGCCTACTATCTTGTCAGGCTGTTCTTTTCTGGTGTTAAGAGCAGGTAGCTACAGAGTATGGATCACCTAATGGTATGTTTAAACAAGAGCTAAAGACGAATCAAAAACTGTCTTTTCAGATGCCTGGTTTAAAATCTGACCCACTCTCTCCTGCCTCATGTTCTAACAACCAACATTTCACCTGGAAGACTGATTTATTAGCGACTCTCTATCAAAGCTGCAGTCAGCAGCTAGCTGCCTCTAAGTCAGGCAAAAGTCTATTGTTTCTGCAGACAGATTTAACTTAAAAACTTGCAATAGCCACCGTTTATCCGATTTCAAGTGCCGGCATAAAAATAATCTCTTGGAAGACATCCAGAGTGGAAACAAACAACTAATTCACAGAGAGACTGCTGTAGTGTTGTCTGTGTTTTAGGGGATAAAAAAAGGAAAATCGTGTGGGTGCTGTAATGTATAATCTCACCTGTGTTTTGGAGTCAGGACGCAGCCAGGGGATGACGCCGTTGCGTCTGAGCTCAGCCATCTTTGCGTTGAGTTTGTGAGCTAAGACGATGGTGAGGGGCATGCACTCCTCTGTTTCATCCGTGGCGTAGCCGAACATCAGACCCTGTGGAGGGGAGAGAGAATCAGAAACGATGCAGACTGTGAAGTATAATGACACAAATCATCATCATCAGGGAAAAGGTGGGCAATGACAAAATATTAACATGCACAAGAGTCGGCTAGAGATATACTGATATATCATTCATCAGTTCTATCTATTGTCACATGAGACAAAACATTTAAAATAAAGTAAAGCAAAGTACTTTACACAATAATACATAAAGGTAAAAAGTCATGAAAGTCAATGTAGGATACATGACATAGAAGTAAAAAAAAGAATTGTAAATTACAACTACCTACAAGAGTTAAATGGCAATTTTACAACAATTTTCTGTCAAATGGGTGTGTTGAAGTACATGTGTCTGATAATATCTCTATACTGTCACTGAGTAAGATTTAAAATGTTGAACTTTTGTTACACTGAGTACTTTATGCTTTATACTTTAAAACAACTGAAAACACCAGCATTCCTTTCATCAGATGTTGTCTAAATTATTTAACATGTTTATACTGAATCAAACTTTTCTTGTTGCAACAGCCCTACCTGGTCTCCTGCTCCAATGTCCTCCTCCTGTCTGTCGACATGGACCCCCTGAGCAATGTCTGGACTCTGCTGCTCCAGAGCCACCAGCACATTACAAGTCTTGTAGTCAAAACCTAGAGAAGGAAAGTGAAAGTGAGAACGCTGACGACACGGAGCATGAACAGTGTAACCTCGATGCTGCTGCTTTGTTATCGTTTGTTTGTGCTTCGCTTCCCACCTTTGTCAGAGTTGTCGTAGCCGATGTGCTTGATGGTGTCCCTCACCACCTTCTGGTAGTCCACGTTGGCCCGAGATGTGATCTCTCCGCAGAGCAACACCATGCCAGTCTTACACACCGTCTCTGTAAATACGATCAACACACAACATAAGCAATGAGTCTAGCTTTAGGCTTCAATCACTTTAGCTGCTGCAACGCCATCACAAACGTGCTGAGTGGCTCACAATGGTCATCTTGTGACAGTCAGAAGTCAAAACTGAAATACAACGAATTATCTGAGTGTTGCTGATGACTTTACTTCCAAGTGAAATTAATGCTAGTGGGTCAGTTTGTTTATACTCAGCAAAACTGACCACATGTTGCTCCTTAACTTTCTAATGGGAATGTAATAAACAAATGGACATAAGTCTTGATTAAGTAGTTCATGAGCTCATACTGTCATAAATGTGTGCCTTTGTTTCACATTGTGAAATGAACTCGATCTGAGTTCTAGTTTGCTCACCGCAGGCTACTTTGGCATCAGGGTCCTGCTTCAGATGTGCGTCCAGGACAGCATCACTGATTTGGTCACAAATCTTGTCTGTGGAGAAGCAACAAGCATTAAGCGACACAAATAGTTTTCACTTTACAGTTACATTGAGATTTCTAGGCTTGCTTATTTATTACACATTTGATACAGAAACTACATATTGCAGCCCTATCACTGTATGTTTTACATAAAGATAAAAATAATTAGTTTGAGCATCTGTGTCTCCAAAATTTCTCTCGAAGGATACACACTAATATCTCAAACAGGAAGAGCGTTGGATTTTAGTTGTATCCTTTTGATTTCCGTGCAGCAGCAGGACAATGCCTCGCAAACCACTCTGTCATGCTGCTGAGGCAATTCTATGAGCAGGTTACATCAGAACCAACATCAGCATCTGGTTGCTGATGTAAAATGTTTTTCATCTCGACTCAAATTGACTTTAGTTTCCAGTCTGCAGGTGTGGAGTTGTGTATCTTAGGTACAGGTCTGACCAGCCGCTATCTGTGGGAACAGCCCAGACCTCGAGGTGTGTTATCAAATCAAAAGGTGCGTACTGTAGGCTTTTGCCAAGGCCGCACACCGCTGTGAATGTACAAACAGTGCGAGGTGAAGTTTCAATCCTGTGAACTTTATCACCACAATCTGGCTTCATATTGGCTGTACTAATATTTAATAATAAGCTAATACAGAGTCCACATTACGATTTAATTCAAAATAAAGATTCTACACTGTGAAGCTCGCATCTGGAAATCTGAAGGTCACATAAAAATTGGAACAAACAAAAAAAAACAAAAGAAAAATTCTAAAAGAAATTCTGCCCTTTCCTTTTTTTCACAGCATGGCTCTTATACAGAGACACACACTGGCTGCTGTTTAAAAAAAAGGTTTTGAAAGAGTTTTGGAGTTAATTTTGAAACTGCTGAAGTTAGGTCCTTTAATTAGTAACTAGATACGTCCCCACTTTTGTATGTTTCATCTTCTTTATGAATGTAATTGTTTCTTTGGTGTGTGTTTTCAGATTGGTTGACTTTAATCATGTAACGTCCATTCTAGACGGTCTGCAGCGTGAGATGTGATAAGTATTTTTTTTATAATCATGTCTGCTAAAATCAATAAATCAATCAGTATGATGTATTTTCCAAGTTTTACATAAGACTGAGGGCTCATGGTCATGTTCTGTCATTATCTGTGGAGCTGAACAACTGCTTTCATCTGCTGCATTTACTGATAATCGATTGAGCTCAGGGGACTTTGTAAGTTACATATTTATGGATTACAACACGTGGGCAGGGGTAGGTGGACGGAGGTGTCAAAAGGCAGGAGTTTACAAGACAGAATGCCCGTTAACTTCTACAATGGGTGTATTTATTCAATTCTATGTATGAATTATGTATAGAAGTTAAATCTATAAGCAGATTAAATTTGATTAAACTTTTATCTGCTTACAGTTGAAGGCTACAGGCTGTGAGATAAGATTATTTCAGAGCAGCAATTTGCTTTTTTTCCTTTTGGATTCCTCATATGCAATCTTACATCAGCAATGAATTGGTGTCCAAGTACCTGCATGTCACTCTGCCCTCTCTTTTTTTTTTTTCTTTCAGCATGCAACCTTACACCAGCCTGTCACACACATTCACCTCCTGCTGCCCATGAGTGAGAGTGAGGGGCAGTAAACACATGTTGCTGTGAATGGAATACCAACCACGCTCGGAGAGTAAATACGCAGCACTGTGGGGTTATTTTGGACAGATAGTAACACCTGCGTCGAGTTTATTCATGTGCATGTCTGCATTTCTGCAAAAGCGCCTGCAGCTGTAATAGAAAGATGAAAGCTCTTCCTTTATGTATATGAGCCAAAAGGTAAATTGTAGTTTTTTGGGACATTTTTACAACACAAGTGCAAAGAAGGTTTGACAAGTTGTGGTGTATTTTTGAACATTTTTCAGCGTGTACACAGACAGTTAAAGACTCACCTGGATGTCCCTCTCCTACGGACTCTGAGGTGAACATGAAAGAACCGTCGTCCAGCAGGTCACTCATTTTCTCCACAGTGCCAGGTACTCTGCGAGGTAACTCAATTCCAACCAGCGAGCAGTCCAGAAAGACCTGAAGGCAGCTTTATATTCCTGCTGGTTCTCGTCACCACAGAAATGAAGAACGGGAAGGCCAACAGCCCCTGCAGCCAATACAAACTCTATCCTACAAAACTCCACGTCTGTGTCCACATGGCCCAATATATATGGCTAAGGCAACACACGCGCGCACGCACGCACACACACCCTGTCACTCACACACATACACACATATGTCATGTGAATCCGTGGGACAGTCCATTCCAGGGGGGAGTGGATGATGGGAGGGCATTTCAGCTCAGGGAAACCACTTGTTAACCCCTCGTGTACAGCATGAGGCCTGAGTGAGTGTTTATAGTCGTCACCTGCTTTGACTGCTCCACTTTAGGGTGCCACGCTTCCTGGGTGAAAGCAGCGTCTTACATCGGGGGTTCCCCTCTCCCCATCCCCACCCCCCATCACACCGGTGGGACAGCTCCGTCTGCTCGGACAAGGCCAGGTTGAGGGCAACCTATAGACAGAGAGGGAAGAGTTGTTGTTGTTGAAAATGATGCAATTACTCCTGTTTACATCATCTGAGCAAAGTGATGGTGTTTAACGGTGCTGAAAGAAGACACTGAGAAAAAAATGATTAAACAGGAACCAAAACAATGAAGGTGTAAAATATGAGGTGTTGCAACAATTAGTCATAGAAATGAATCAGCTGCAACTATTTATTTATTTATTTATTTGGATAAATGAATTGTTTGAAGTGCTGGAAAATAAGTACATTGAATACATTAAGTGAAGGACATTTTTGAGGTACATGTACAGGAAATGAGTGTTTCCATAACAAAGTAAAATATATGCCTTTGCTTGAGATTGAGGTGTTCTTTTAAATAGAAGTAGAAATGTAACAATGTAGAGAAAGTCCTGCATTATTCTTCAATGTTAAAGCACAGGTCTAATCAGCAAAATGTCCTTGAACTACCAAACGTTTTTATTATGCAATGCCAATGCATCATATAACTAAGCAACTGAGTAAAACGTGCAAAATACATTTCGACATGTAGTGGGAGAGAACCATTATGTGGAATAAAATGGGAGAATCCAGGTTTAGTACTGTTTGTAATTCTACTACTTGAGTTATTGAACCTACTTTAAACCATTTTGCTTTAAATGCGAAATCATTACCTGCAAAGAAAGCCTAAACTGTAACCTTGATTAAAGAAAATATTTTTTAAAAAACTGTTTGAAAAGTGATGGAAGAGAAATTTTACAGAATAAAAGAATAAAAGAAAGGGAAAATATTTCAAATTTGTACTTCAGCACAGTTCAATGTAATTAGTTACTTTCACTCACTGCCGATAATTCAGTTTAGAGCAGACGGTCACCTGTTGTCTAAATGCTCCTTTTCCATCTCTTTCCAAGTCCCCGCCTGAGGCCCTCGTCTTTGTACACAACCGCAGAAAATATCAAGCCATTTCCAGGGAGCAGATCAAATAACGCAGATGTGTCTCTGTGATATCTCCTGGCCTTTCAGGTGACTCAGTGCGTCTGTGTTTTTGCTGAAAATCAGGGACTGTATTGGACCGTTTGCTCAAGTGATGCCCACAAGCAGATGCACACAAACGTACCGCACATGCATGAAACTGAAGAAACAATGGGACTGTTAACTACACAGACCCTTTTCATATAGTATACAAGCTCTGCACGCAGCGAGAGATAAACAAACCGCTTCTCTCCATCTTTCCCTCATCTGGCTCTAATTTCAGCTGGTGTTGAGTTGGCCTCGTGAAATGAGACGAGAATTTTAACTAGCTCTCCGTAGTGAATAAAATACCACTCTTCCTGACTGCTTTAAGGCTCATTTAAAGCAGATTTGACCAGAAGAACAGAGAGCTACATTACCCATACAGTCAGTGTAAGCGGTGGTTGTGTAACTCTTTTTCTTCTTCAGTTCTATAGAGAGTGTAGAAGTGGCTTGAAATTTGAGATAACCATGTGCTTTGTATTTCGGAAGATTTGTAAAACTACAGTAGAACTGCAGGACTTTGGAGTGCTTTAGGTGGATGAAGCTTGTTCATTTTTTCAGACAATAACCAATAGTTCTATAGGAGTGATCAACATTATGAAATACGAAGCAATTGATAAAATTAATTTCTAGCTGAGGGGCTGCAAGGTGGCTCGGTGGTTAGCACTGTCGCCCAGTTAGGACACCCGGGATCTTTCTGCGTGGAGTTTGCATGTTCTCCCCGTGCAGCGTGGATTCTCTCCGGGTTCTCCGGCTTCCTCCCACACAGTCCAAAAGCATGTTGAGGTTAATTGGTGATCCATAGGTGTGAATGTGAGTGTGCTTGGTTGTCTGTCTCTAAGTGTAGCCCTGTGATAGACTGGTGACCTGTCCAGGGCCTGACTCAGCTGGGATAGACTCCAGCCCCCCGAGACCATAGTGAGGATTAAGCGGTGTATAGATAATGGATGGATGGAATTTCTAGCTGAACCGCATGTCATGCACACAACATTGCAGCAATTAATGAGAATTTGCGAACATACAGAGGAGGTGGTTCTAATTGTAGCTAAAAATTAGAAACAGATGTATTAGCATACAAATAGTAAATTATTTATATATTAAATCCTTCAAAATGTTGTCACTGCTCAGTAATTGCATTATTTCTAGGCCAAACAGTACAGTGTTTCTTCTCATGAACAAACAAAAGCAACCTTGAAGATCAGAACTTTCTCAGTTTTGGACCTATGGGCCGTCTATCAGCATGTCTGCATCATGGCTCCCCATGAAAAAGAACTGCCAGAAAAATTGAAAAAAACCTCACCAAGATGAAAAAGGATGCAGGAAGATCTGTCACCAACTAAAAATCAATTGAAACTCAACTGCAGCAGTAATCAGGAAGTATAGAACAAACCACAGTACCACCAATCAGAACGACAATGGCCTTGGAAAATGATGCCACGGACAGTGGAGCGCTTTCACAATCTAGCTCTAGAAAACTGACGAGACGGTGCCTCAGACTTGGCATGGTGATCAGCGTCTGTGACTCAGCTCAAAGAGTGAGAAGGATATTGCATAACGTCCACCTTATATGGGCGGCATTCAAGAAAACTCTTGCATGTTCTTTGGCACACAAACACCAGATTAAACTCTGCCAAAGAACATGAAAAGAAACACGGTGAATATTGGGAGCACATTCATCGGTTAGATGAGACAATGATAAGTGTGTCCGGCTCAGATGGCGTGTTTGGCATGAACCTGGTCAGGACGGCCACAGTGAATGCATCGTCCTGATAGTGAAGCACAGAGGTGGGAGTGTGGTGATACGGGGCTGCATGAAGGCAGAAGGTGTTGGAGAGATGACATTTACATTGTGTGTGGACACACCAAAACGCTGGTTGACAAAATGAGTCAGTGATAACAATACAAAGCACACTGCCGGCATACAAGATTTTCTAAAGAAGTGGAAACTATGGAAGCACAACCACTCTAGCAGAAAGCTGCTAAAAATAATTGTCTGTAAAGAAAGACAGAACATCTCTGTAGACATTTGTGTAACACTTGTATCCTCTATGCAGAGGATTGAGTCTGTCATTAAAAACACAGGTGGACATGCAAAGTATTAAAACAAAAAAGTTTTGATTATCACTAATAAAATTTCAACTATTAGTTTTTTTGCATTGAAGCCAACATGCTATTGTTCAATTTAGAAGCAATGCAAGTACAGAACGGTGCTAGAATGTAGAATAATTTAAAATTAAATGATACTGCACATCATATTCTACTAAAGTAAATTATCATCAACTATTCTTACTCTACTTGCAATTAATAGATTTCATTAAAAAAGACTATTAAAGCTCACAACTTATCTTTTATTCCAGATAAGCTATTTACATATTTTACAAGAAATCTAGTTTGCAGGAGAACAGAGTAGTTTAAGGAGTGAGCTTAAAGTAATGGTTTTACAGCTGAAACAGTGAAAATTAACTTGCTGAATGTAAGATATTACTGTTCATAATGATAGATAAAATTCATGATTTATGGTTGATAGTTAGCAAAAAGTTATTTATTAACAGTTGAAATAGCAATAAAAATATAAAATAACAATAAAGCTATTTACTTAAAAGCCAATAACTGACTATAAAAAAATGGATCAAGAGTTTAAATAATTAACTAAAACAATAAATGTTTTTCATTTCGTCGCTGTATTGTATCACTCTATATTCTGACACACCTCCAGCTGTCACACTCCTCACTTTAAGAAAGCTGGATAGATTCGATTTGCAGCGTGGAACAGAGACACAGCTGTCTACAAACCGAGGCCAGAGGTCTGAGGTGTTTTAACGCAACAAACACAAGCTGGATCAAACTAGAGATGGCATGAAAATTCGGCCCTACGCTGAGGGGAGCAATGAGCCAGTCTGAAGCAACAGAGAGCGACCTCTGGACGGTACACCTCTGTTTGTTTTGGCCTGACCAGAGTCTGCCGGGAGGAAAACACTCAAGACCCCACACTTGTTACATGTGCACACGTGAATGCGAGAGAGAGGCGAGCTTCTCTCTGAGTTTGCGTGGTTTCCCTTTAAGCATTTGTTAATGACTGACCAGCAAAAGGATTTTTTTTCCCAACAACAAGTAGATTGTACTGGTCATGTTGAAAGATAAGAGCTATCAGAGTTTGACAGCATGTCAGCCTAAAGCATGAATAGGATAAGTACGTGCTGGGGACTATACTGAGTCCTCAAATTAATCCAAGTTATTTAAATATGACTAAATCTCAGTACAACAGAGACTGCTAATCAACTGTTCATCCTGTATTCCATAGAGAAAATCTGCTGCACAGTTTTCTAACTCATTTTATTCATTTAGTTTTTTTTTCTTTTTTTTTTTTTTCAATCAAAAGTAAATTAGAGTTTATGTAATTTGGTGGGAACCAACTGATTTTCTAGATAAATAAGCTTTAACCTATAGTACAGTTAGATCAGTTATTCATTCATTCATAGTCTGGTTCCCTAAAACTACATTTCAATCCAGTATGTGCCAATTATCTATCGTTATAGATTTAATTTGGATGTACTTCTGGAAAAAAAATAAAGCATTTTGTACAAAAAAAGACAAAATTAACCAAAAAAGGAACCTACAACACTGAATGTGTTATTTCATCATATTTTAGATCCTTCCTAAATGAGAGGACTGTTTTTTCTTTCTCTATGTGTACCACTTTTTTCTTTCTTTCTTTCTTTTTTGAAGTAAATTGACCACATTTCGATGCCAATTTGCTCAATGACAGGTGAACATGATTGAAAAGTTGTGATTTTGAATGGTTTTTAATTTGAATTCAATGTCCTGCTCCTTGTTCTCCTCAATGTTCTTCTTCTGTGATGTAGGTTTTTAATATCCCTGCGCCTTCAAGTGAGGTGTGTAACATTCCTTGTTTCTTCTAAATAGCTCTCCATTCCATTAAAGAACAAAAACAAAAGGATAAAACAACAATTTGAGGGGCGACTTGTGTCTTCTCTGTCTTTCATGACTGAGTAGACGGAAATTTCATCTGTACTCCAAATAAATTAGAACAAAAAAAGCTATACTCAGATTTACATCTACTGTATACCGACAGGGTTGAAACTCAAGACAGAGGTGTATGTCCTCTACACATCATTCAATAAATGTGCATGATCCTATCGTGGAAGGTTATGAGGTCAGTGTACAGCGGTAGACTGGAGAAACCTACAAACTGAAGATCCCTTCTAGATAAAGTCCATCCATCCATCCATCCATCCATCCATTATCTATACACTGCTTAATCCTCACTAGGGTCTGACTTAGGGTGTAAGCAGGGTCTAGATAAAGTCTGAAGCTCAACTCCTTCTGAACCTTCACCTGCAGAGTCTTTGGGGCCAATAGAGGGTAAGGAGCAGGATTGTAAACATCTGGTAAACTTTCTGTTGCAAGTCATTCTGAGTTTAAATCTTCACCTATCTTTACATCCTCTGACCCAGTCTCAAGTCAGCGTGACAAAAAAAATCAAGCCACGTGACAGTGCCTGATTGGCTATGTGAAATGTGTGTCACACTGAACCCCAGTGCGTTTCAATTTACAAGCACAGGTCAAGGTTTCGGGGTCACTTTGGGGTTTGAGGGTCAGTCAGACTCAAACTTGACAGAACAGGATGAGATAACCGAATGCCGGCAGCCTCAAGAGCTGTTAACACCTGTTTGCCTTTCCCCAGGTTCAAGGACACACAGTTTTTGACCAGTTTCATCTGGATGGCGTTCAGAGACGGCAGAATGAGTTGGATCTCACCAGACACGAACTTTTATTGCAAGGCGGTAAGATTGTGGAGCGATTAGTGTATACAACTTGTTACACAAGGAGTTGCATGACAGTAAACAATAGATAATGCACACAGCCTGTCAACAGAATCATTTATATATCATTATTGATATTTCTTCTTATCATTATTGTTCTGTTCTTTTACAGACTTTTATAGCCTTTGTAATTTATTGCTTTGTTTATGTTTTGGCTTCTGGTTTCACTGGAATTTTACAGCATATTTGAGCATTTCTTTTGTTATATTACCAATTTTTCTTTCCTCAGAGTTTTTGATGTTGACTCAAAACAAAGAAAAGGAAGCCATGCGTGCATTGTGTGAAACAGATCCATAATCAGAACTCTCTTTACAAATGAAGTTGCACAGTAATTACTATTATACTCATGGTCCTTCTTTTACTACTGCACACTTTACTCTCTGATTGGCTTTACTTGCACAATAAGGATTTGGCATGTCAACCAATGTCTGTGAGCGTGAACACCGCACAAGAGGTGGGGTGCAGCTCTGCAGCTGTGATTGGCTGTGAGACCTTCACACTCCCCGCTGGAGCAGCGTCGACCCAAGAGGAGACTGTGCTGCATTTGTGTATGCATGTGTGTCTGTATGTGATGAGAATACTGGCGCCAAAACAACCCCACACCTCACAAACGAGGGTTTTGTTCATTGTGAGGTGTGAAGTGATTACAGCATATTGACTCGTCGTTGCATATTTTTACTCCAAATGGCTGATTATCTGATGAAAATCCACGAGCCATTCATTCTGCTTCACAGCAGCGCAACACAAACAAGCATCCAGGCAGACCCGCAACCCAGCAAATGGCTGCACAGAACAGGCAGAGGGAGAGCAGCAGCTGGGCTCATGGGGTGTCATTCTATCCCATCTCTAGTCCAGCCCATTTTGGACCCTCAGCACATTCCTCTGTGAAGCTGCCACCAATGAGTGAAATATTACCACTGTGTCACTTTAGCAATTAACTTTTCTTACAGATATTATGCATGAGGAAGCCAGTGTCCTCACTTGACTTCTGTGTTGATGACAGGTTATAGAAAAGTGTGATTAAAAACAATTTAACTCAGAGAGGACATGCACCTTGACCTCCTGAACACCTTGATCCTCTTTGCTGCAATCAATAGTCCCTCTTATAAAGCTGCTATCTCACTAGCTGGTGGTTGTAAATAAAATGGCCATAAAACAGAGACAGGAAGCTTTTTAACCACCCTGACAATGAAAAAAAATACTATATATTGCATAATATAATGTTCCAAATATGTCTTCTAAGATTTAGTCTTTAGTATTTTGAAAAGCTGCAATACAAACACATTTATATATGTGTGCAAATAGGTTTGGACAAACCATTACTTGTAACTCTCACTATAAAAAAAACACCCACTGACCAAATACATGAGGCCTCTAGACCACAGAGTTGGCTCACCTCCTCTCTAACACAACCGAACACTACAACTGGCTCAAAAATAGGATTTATTCGGCTGCTGTATTGAACTGAATTATTATATAAGAGCCTAATAAACCTGAAACTCTCTGTACAGTAGCTGGATCGAATGAGAAAAAAATGGAATGATACACTGTCACGTAGACAACAATAAACGTGTTCTCAAACGCTGCATTATTTATTTATCCAGCGATCGGACATTATACATAGAAAAAGAAATCAATTAGCTGAAAAAAAAGGCAATTCAGTTAATGAATTAATCAATTTCCTAATTTTCAACAAAGTGAGAAAAAAGGGCAAAGGGCAGTCAGTGTCATATGTAAGGATTTGATCTTTGTCATCCATGAGTGACTTTGATTGTTTGATTCCAGAAGCCGTCTTAATAACAATGAGATAAGACTTAATAAATCCCAAAGGAACACCTGGTGACAGTTATTGGTCATAAAAAATCATGATGACATGAGCATTAATGCAGTGCTTAAGAGAAAAGCAATAAAACATGAGTACAATACCTTAGTAAAACTAAATCTAAAAATAGTAATCTAATATAAAACCAGACTAAAAAAAACAACAACTAAGAAATAACACTGGCGATGATACTGAAGTTATGGAGTAGTACTGCATGTGATGAGAACATATTGCAATTATAGGGGTAATTATAGTGGACAATTTCACAGTTTTCTCAAATAGTGAAAACAATAAATACATGAACTAAGACAATAATTGTGAGATTAATAAATAAATAAAACCATAGTTCCTTGCAGCCCTGACGTCAGCCACTGTGCAGACTTTGAGTGTTTGCTCTCCGAGGTCACTAACCTCCTGCAGGGGTCAGTGTTGCTCTGAGCCATGACAGCTGGAGCCTGATCTCAGGGCCTCTCCGGCTACTTGGGGTTATTCTGCTGGCAAAGAAAAGAACATATTTGACCTCCACCTGATATTACTGCATATTTCAGAAACCTAAATAATAATAATAAAAAAATTCAGATGATGCAAATCAGCTTCATTTCACAAAATCAGACGGATCATGTTTGTTGCATCCACCTAAAAAGCTGAATTGCAAATGTGATTCATTACATTTATAGATAAACTAAGCGTACATAATTGATGAAATAAACATCCAAACATGCGGTTAACATGTTGGAGCCTGCGTTGCTGTTTGATGAGCTGTCCGCTCTGCACCACGCTGAGCCTGGTACTGAGGATTCAGCTCAACAGGAGCCTTGTTTCACAGCAATCTTTGAGGAATTCCTATCATGTTTCGTTCACATAAGCAAGTCTTTCACTCTGATTGGACTGATCTGAGTTTAGAGGGCTTAAGGGGCGGCTGGGAAACATCAGATTCCTCCACACTGGTGGCAAGGCACAGACCGGTGAGTATCAACTTTTTACATTTGTTGTTGACATTTTGTGCACTATTGAACGTTAGCCTAAATGGTAAGCCACCAAAGACTTATCTTTTATTAGATTTGATACATGTTGTTAATCCAATCCAATTCTGAATGAGTGTCAAGGAGTCACATGGAAACAGGAATTCTTGCTTTCTGAACCTGAAACAATGTGACATTTCTTACCAGTCCTTGCGTTTGGGGTTCAACTATATTGATTATCTTGTACATTAGTAAGATAAAGAAATTACCAAAACATGCAGCCAGGTTAAGATACAGATAACAGCCACGTTAAACTGAGCCAACAGATAAGGCAAAAGCATCTGGATCTTGTTAAAAGTTTGTGAAGCGAGACCATATTTGAAAGTTGGTCTTTGTATCTGTAGGCGGCCTGTGGAGCGAGTTTAGGACCATGGCGACTGTGACCACAGTCCTGAAGGCGCTGAGCCTGTTTGTTGCAGAGCTCATCAGCTCCATCACAGACTGGTTCCAGACCAAGCCAGCGTGGGCCAAACTAGAAGTGCTGGAGGACACAGAGCTGAAGACAACTGGAGGAGGTGAGTGAGAAAACAGAAAGAAGCTGAATCTGTTAAACTTGAAAACTTTTTCAAAAAGTTCAAAGTTAGTCTTTTAAAGTGTGAAATTCTGTATTTGTGTTACAATCTACCACAGCTTACTGTAAAAGGAAAAAAAAGAAGGGTAAAAAAGACAGCAACGACTTGATTTGTGCAGTACATTTTTACACAGAACAAGGCCCACAGGTTTTATGGTTTTATCATTTCTTTTGGAAGTATATTAGGGAGGGATCTCTTAATGCTCAGTAGGAACAGGGGGAATGATTACAGCACTCTGAATGTTCTTTCAGTTAGATTGAACAAAAACCCAGTTGTACTTTCAGGTAAGACTAATGCAAACACTTTAAATAAAGATGGACGCAGGACTGATCAAATCTACAGCTTTAGGTGTCTGAATGACAGCACACAGTTAGATCGATCCAAACACTCATCAATCAACAACATTTAAAGGTGGCAAGGTTTTTAAATGACTCCTTCATCTGAGGAAAAGCCCCTCTGAATATCAGTCACTAACATTTAGATTCAGTAACAGTCTGCTTTCTCTTCTAGTCCATGAGCGACACAAAGGCAAAGCTCTGTGGGAGAAGACTGGAGCTGTGGTCATGGTTGTACGACGACCTGGATGATTGCTGTGCAGAGAGGTATGACATGAAATGCCGGTCGGTGTGTGAGCTGAAAACTGTTCAGCTTTCATTCATACAATTTGCACATATATTGCAAATACTGCTATTTATTGCTTACTCTTATTTTATTGTTCCAGTTTAGTTGTTTTAATTCTTAAACAGAGAGCTAAGATGCAAATGAGTCAAATTCCTTGTTTTATTTGATTCCAATCTGTCCTTCTCTGTCTAGGAGGCTGCTGAGCTGTCCTCTCTCAAGTCCCAGCTGCAGGACCTTGAAGTCCCCCTCTTCGCTGTGGTGAAAGAAAACCTCGGCAAGGAGCTGGATTCCTTCAAGAAGTACTTCTCTGGGAAGGTCTATGTTGATCAGCAGGTCTGCTTTGGCAAAACCCTTTAAGTCATTCAGTGAAAATGAAGAATTTCATAATGTAAGCCAATAAGCTGCTTTCATGTTTCTCTTTTAGAGAAAATTCTACGGCCCTCAAGAGAGGTGGATGCTCCTCTCCATGCTTCTGCGTGTCGGTGTGTGGAGGAACCTGTGGAGGGCCTACAGGAGGGGTTTCAGGGGAAACCTAAGAGGTGAAGGTCTTATCCTGGGCGGAGTCTTTGTCATTGGGCCAGGAGATCAGGTAGGATGCACTAAATACTTTATAGCACGTGTATCTGGATGTTTTCATGGGCTAATACTGATGCTGTGTTTTCTCTGCAGGGTGTTCTACTGGAGCACCGTGAGAAGGAATTTGGGGATAAAGTGAATATGCTGGCAGTACTCAAAACAGCCCGCAAAATGAGAGAGGACATGGCAAGATAGATTTCAAAAACAGCATGAATGGACTTTTTGTGTGGCATTATGTAATAGTGGCTGCCTGCCTGTTCCTATATGCATGACTCTAGTCTCAGCAAGGACTTTCCTACATCACTCTGTGGACTCAAACATGTTCAACTCTACTCATACTGCAACTGCATAAAGCATGAAATTCATCTAATTTTGACTGCATTTACAGTGTGCTGATGTGTTACGCAACTCAAACTTTACCTGTTTACTGTCTGCATATCTGGGCTTTATTGTGTGATGGGTGTTGTGTGTGTACTAATGACGATTTGTTTCTAAACTCAGCTGAGAGAACAGTTCTGATGCTATACAACACATAAATCCAACACTAAATCTAGTCCTTACATGACAGAGAATAAATCGCTAAAGTATTGAAGTGCATTTGACATCTATGACTGTGTAGATTGTTAGTCATCCAGGTCATGGTAATCCTAAGAGCTTCAATACACACTACTGGATTTCTCTTTTTGAATCTTGAGGACTTTTTAGTTCTCATCCAAGAGGCTACTTCATGTATAAATGACTGATGCAGAGATGCAGGTATGTACAGTCGTCCTCAAATGTATTTATACCCTTCTATTAAAGAAAAGGCAAAATTCGCAATAGTCACACAAATAACAAGAAACTGAAAAAAGTAATAATAAATAAAAATTTGCTAAATTATAATTTAGTGAAATGATACATTGCTTTTGAATTGTGGTTGAAAAGAAGAATTTTTAAAAAAACAAACAAAACTGAGCAGTGGGCCAAAATCAAAACACCTGTCAACAGGTACAGAGCAGAGGTCTGATTGAGAGTTACAGAAAACACTTGATTGCAGTGATTGCCTCAAAGGGTTGTTCAATATTTTTGTTGAACCACAATTCAAAAGCAATGTCATGATTTTCATTAAATTTGTATTTATTATTTACTTTTGTCAATTTCAACTTATTTCAGTGACAGCTGATTTTTTCCTTCTTTAATGGAAGGGTATGATTAACTTTGAGAATGACTGTATTGTCAAGCTCACTTCCCTCCAGGTGTGAATGGTTGCAAAACTGCTAGATGAGGCGTGTTTGGTGGCAAAACAGTCTGGAGAGGATCTTAAGACTGCACTGTAACTACCTGGTGGCTTCCTTCTCTGTTTGTACACTGCTGACCTCAAAAGAGTGTCCCTTAACCTTTAGATGCAGAAGGACTGCTGAGTCTTGTCCCAAGGCACCATTTATCAGGTACTTATAATGCAGATTTGAGATCCCTCCCTATACATTTTCAGCACCATTAATACTTTGATTCAGCCCTTAATTGAGAGTTTCACAACCACCCATACCTCGAGGTACATGAGTCTCACATTGTTAATTGGCTGCTAGTTTGAGAATACCTGGGACTCCCCATCAGCAAGGTAGAGCAGCAGAAGCCTTTTTGATGGGAGGTAAAATGTGTTCAAGTACAACAAAGGAAGTCCAGTTTACTGAATCTCTGGGGAACATCTGGTGTTAATAATAAACAAGTATACTGTCATTAAACGACATAATTACAAGTCTTTGTAACTTGTTTTGTCTTGCTTGCTTCTCGCCTTCTTGGCACTGGTCAGATCTAGTTTTCCAGGCATCTTGTTCGACTAGTCTCCCCTGCGCTCCCAATCGGTTAGTACGCCTGCGCCGAAATCTGTTGACAAAACGTCCGATCGGAGAGGCGTTGCTTGTCGCTTCATTGATTCTGGTGAGTGAGCCTTTATTACGAAACTACTACATTAACTTTACAGCACATTGGCTATCTCAAAATGCGTGCTCAGGCATTAGCAAGCGTCGCTAGTTCTGGGCTGTGACTCAGTAAACCGAAGACATTTTCCTCACATGCTATGCTAATAAATGCTAATTTGTCGACGCTTTGCCACGACGCCGTCCGTCCGTCCTGTCATATCTGTGACAAACCACAACAAGTTTCTAGGACATGCAAGCTACGCATTTGTTGTACTTAAACATTACCAGCAAAGCTATTAGAATGCTAAACCCGATTTAAAGGTCCTTTTCAGTTACCATTTTAAGTGTAGCTCGTAGAGTCTTTAGGTATTGTCATTGGTAAAGTTATACAATTACGGTATCAAGGTCATCTTCTCCATAATTGTCGTTGGGGCGGTCACCACATAGTTTCTGCCACCTCATCCTGTAGTGGGTTAAATGTCAGCAGTGACTACAGCATTGAAATACTTTAACAGTTAGCTGTTGTTTTTATTTATTTATTTTTATTATTATTATTATTATTATTTTGTTTTCTAAACCTGTTAAGTTAATAGCACAAAACATTAAATGGTATTACCACACAATTACACTGAGTTGCAGTTACATAACACATTAATGACAGCGACAAATAGTTACATAACCTGTGTAGTGCAGTAGTTATGCTTGTGATTTTACAAAGGTAACAACAAATTAGCTCATTAATTACTGATTTAAAACGGTTAACAGAGGTCCATTATGTAGAATGTCTTCCTTAAGACTGCGTTGATGCCATCTATGTGATATTATAAGTACAAGTTTAAAGATTCAATCAATTTAATCAAATACTTTTCATACTGTTGGGCTGTTTAATCCAAGATAAATCCTAATATGTAACAAACCTGTGTCTGTTATGTGTGAAACAACTTTATCTTCAAATTTACTGTAGTTACTGCAGCAGTTTACTGTATTTACTGCAGTATTTTCCTTTAACATTTAGTGTAAAGGAAGTATAACATTAAAATACTGAAGTAAAACTAGAGAGGTCTTCTCATCAAAATGTATTTCTAGTATCAGAAGTAAAAGAACTTGCTGTGTAGGAGGAATGGCAGAAAAATGCAGTGGAGTAAAAACAGCCATGTGTCCTCCTGCAGTGGTTTGAAGTAGGAAGTACACAGTTATAACAAATAGCAATAGTCAAGTAGAGTGCCTTAAAACTTTATGGTACTTTACTTGAGTTTTAAGTGAATTTATCTACACAACTGACTTCTTTGTGATTGTCTGTCCTTTCCCCACCCAGACGTCTCATTAATGTAATGATTCAGTAGGCGTGTTCATTGTTTACCAGTATCATGCAGCTCTACATTGTGTTTCACAGTGCTGACAGCTCTTTTCACTGATGTACATTCATCTAAAAAAAGAAAAGAAGAAAAAACCCAGCCTCTTGCTTGTGTTGCAGGCGTGTGTCTGTCTCTATTGGCTGCGGATGTTATCTTTTTTTTTTTTTTTTTTAGTTCTTTGTCCCCTGAGATATAAAGTATCTGAACTGAAATACATTTGGGTGATTTACCGTTTGAATCTGGATGAGCAAGAGAAAGAGAGAAAGAAAAGAAATTTATTGGCTCTTTGGCAATGGAGACAAGTTAGTACATAACATTCCTACTTTTAAACTGTTTATACTTCTGCGTAGCGTATTGTAGGCTGATGTGTATTTTTGTGTTTTTAGTCAAATTTAGGTGTGGTTGTCTTTATCACACGCAAGAGAGCTGAGAAAGAAATGTAAAGTTTTTTTGCAAATGCAGAACGGTCATGCAGTAAGATATTGAGGTAACACATTTTGTACTTTGGGCGTTTATTCAGTTCGATATGAAACGCTGCAGTCTGCCGTGTAGAAGGGAAATTTCTTGTGTAAATAAAAGTTGGCTAACTGGTTTAACAGTGGGTATAAGATTGAAACTAACAAGGCATGAAGGAATGTTTTTCTTTCAAAGGTGCCAAATTAATTACCCTTGAAAGTAGAGCTTGCAGATAAGAGGCATTGTATTCTTTTTTTAATGCTCTGCAGCACTGCATGGTGGCATGTTTTACCCTGTTTAGAAGACACCTGTGTTTTGTGTCTTTCAGTGAAACCTTGAGGGTGTGTGTAGTCAGAGGGTCAGACTTTTTCCACAGTCCGCGATGCTGGCACTGTCCAGATGTTCCACCGCTTTGAGGTGGAGACTTTCCCTGCGCTACTCTGCCCTCTCTCTGGGGAACTCTACCATGAGCAGCCAGCCCTCCACCACAGCCAGGCCCCCGATTCTAAGAAACCAGGCTGCTCTGTTTCACCAGAGTAGACCCAAAGCCAGTCCTGACCCAAACAAGATCGCCTCAGGCAAGGATCTGTTCGACTGCCTACACACTCAGCTGTTCTCTGTCTCTGGACAAAAACAAAACAACAACCTTTTGAAGACCTTGGGTTCTGGGAAATTATAAAGGACTGTGTTGTGACATTTAATAGACACAAGAAAACAATCAGTAGAATAATTTAAAAAATGAAAATAGTTGCATCCCCATATTACACTGCAAGATTTTCTAAAAGACGATAAAAGAGGAAACACAATAAACTATTCAGACTATTCTCTGTGCCATAGTGGCTTATCAAGAACGGAGCTTATGCATGGTTTTATGTGAGGTATTTAATCTCATGGTTGAGGTTTAGGTGAGATGCCATGATGGCAAATAGTACCACCCTCACAGACAGATATGGCAGGACGCTCAAAGTCGGCATGTCGGATCTTGTTGGTCTCTAAGCCTCAGCCAGACTTGAGGTCTTCCAGTTAAAATGATAAGACAGCGAAACTGCTTTGCGGTGAAATCATCTAGTCTGCACATCTCAGGGCTCAGCTACAGGAGGAAGTGTGAAAGAAAACTATTTTGGCAAAGTAAGACTGTTTAAATTTTGCTTATATGTTTGTGCTGCAGTGTCTGGTTCTGCGCTGGAGGGGGAACTGTTCGGAATGGGGATGTGGTCACTGGGTCTGGGTGCTGTCGGAGCTGCCCTGGCAGGGATCCTCCTGGCCAACACTGACCTGTGCCTTCCCAAAGCAGCCAGTGCATCGCTGGAATACCTTGAAGATGCAGACCTGCGCTCCACCACAGATGGTCGGTAGGCTTTCTGATGCAGTTCAGTAATGTCACCCACCAGTAAGCCTGCTTGTCTTAACACCAGCCGTTGTTAAGCCCATTAAGAGGAAAATTAGCGTTACATCAGCGCTAGAATCAGCCATGTGTAGTTTTCTTTACTGTTACATGTTTACATGCATTGTACATGCTGTGAATGAGGTTTTGTGTAGCATTTGAGCAAAAGCTGCTTTCTAAAATCTGCTGGTAATACAGATTACATCACTGTAAAGCTGTAAAGATGGACTTACTGTTTTTAGTAAGCATGTTCTACATATGTTTCATGTGACCATGAAACATTTAGTTTTTTTTCTGCTTGAAGGCTGTATTTTTTTATCCTCTACCCTACACTGAATTATTGTAGCAGTAAAATACATGTAGTATTTGTGTCTTGTTTTATCATTAACATGTGACCTTGGAGACATGTAGTAGAAAGTTTCTTGTTGTTTTGTCTGCAGATGACAAGGTCATCAAAGCAAAGAGCCTGTGGGAGACGAACGGCGCTGTGGTCATGGCCGTAAGAAGACCTGGATGATTTTTGTGCAGAGAGGTGATTTCACAACTTCCTGATTATGAATATGTAATATATGAGGCTGTTCTTTTCAACTCTGAGTGTTTATGAGTTACAGTCTCTCTCATGGTATTATTTTGTGGCGCTGTAGGAGGCCGCTGAGCTGTCCTCTCTGAAGCCCCAGCTGGAAGAGCTCGGGGTCCCTCTGGTCGCTGTGGTGAAAGAGAACGTCGGCACAGAGATCCAGGACTTCAGACCGCACTTTGCTGGGGACATCTATATAGATGAAAAGGTAAACAGCTGTCAGTAACATCAGAATTACCAGAGCTGCAGCTACAAGAATGAAGTCTGTCTTTTTTTTGTAATTTTTAAAGACTGGTCCTTCAGCAGCTCACACTAGTAACTATAGTCCATCCTAAAATCTAGTAGTCATTGTCATTTACTTATTTGGTCGATAAAATGTCAGAAAATACAAAAAAAGGACAACTTTCCAAAGACCAAATTGGGCAAGAAAATATATTTTAATCTCAAGTGACTTCCTGAATACATAACAGTTAAATACAATTTTGTACTCGTGCTTTTTTTTTGCTTTTTTTTAAAACAATCAGTCATTAATCACATGCAGAATCCATATGTTGTATACTGTCTCCAGTTGTTTACTTTCACCAATATTCAGCTTTTGAATTTTGGGCATTTTTGCTATAAAAATGAACAATTTAGCTGTCCATCGACTACGAGAGTTAGCGAATGAGGTGATGAAGTGATTGTGGCTGTGAAAGCATCTGTAAGAAAAAATCCATAGTATGGAATGAAAAAGCACTTTGAGTGAATCCTGTGCTGCATGTTTCATTTTCCTTGATTAGGCTGACTAAAACTAAACTGTGATTGTAGAAACATTTCTACGGCCCGCTGCAGAGGAAGATGGGCGGTCTGGGCTTCATTCGCCTGGGAGTGTGGCAGAACTTCATCCGGGCCTGGAGGTCCGGTTACCAGGGCAACATGAACGGAGAGGGCTTTATCCTGGGGGGTGTTTATGTCATCGGAGCGGGAGATCAGGTAGCCTAGCACACAGCCAAACTACACTAACAGATTTGGCTCAGTGATTCATTATAAAACATGCCTGTATTTACCTGCATGCTGTGTTTTGCAGGGTATCCTCCTGGAACACCGCGAGAAGGAGTTTGGTGATAAGGTGGACACGGCAGATGTGCTAGAGGCTGTTAAAAAAATTGTACAGGTGAAATAGTTTGTTGTAGCATTCCACAAAGCTCAGATACACTGTATTAGATCAAAACTAGAGTTCTAAAATAATGTACAGTTTAGGAATAGATATTATATTGACACTTAAGTCTGTTTGCATTGTCTCATATCACATTATACCTCTGTCTTTTGCACAGTAATTTCCTGTTGGGTACGAAAAATTGAGCTGTGAAATTCAGGACAGAGCCAATGTTATTACAGCGTTTGTCACTGATTGTTGCGTTTACCTCTTCAGACAACGATAAGTTAGATTTTTGACACGGGTATGAAAAAATAAGGGACATAAAGGTAGCATTTTCATTCAGGTTCATCAGTCAGTTTAGGGTTACTTGACATTTGCCTTTTAGAAAACCACATACTTCAATCTAAAGGCTTGATTTCACATTTATTATCTGCTAGTGATACATTTTTATTATCGATATAAAGCCTCGTTTGCTTCTCCTGGTCAGGCACCTCGACGGGACTCCAACTTGACAGACAAGAGTGTGTGGTCTGTGTGTAATAATGATAACTTGTCTCTAAACTCAGCACCGAGAGGAGCAGGTTTGATGACCAAACACACACACAGGTTCGACTATTGTCGTCACGTTTGAGACCGTTTGCGGTGACTGAGGCAGGTGTTGCTTGCATGCGTGTGTTTGTGTG
>NW_007579977.1:0-22480 GCF_000690725.1 Stegastes partitus
CTTGCGGCTTTAATTTTTACTTGTAGTTACTGTATTTTACTGTATATTTATTGTTGTTGGGGTATTTTTTTGTGAACCAATCCACCAGAACAAATTCCTGGTATTGTGTGAATTATATCTGGCAATAAATCTGATTCTGATTAACAGCGGCTGTAATTTCCTGATGCAGCGGTCGTGGGTTCGACTCCCGCTCATGACCATTTGCTGCAGGTGTTTTGTTTCTACTGTTCTTTACTGATTTTATTATAATTCTATTGTATCTTGCATTCTAGATGTTTTAAATTGTTTTAAATTTTGTGTTCGGCGCTTTGTTTTGACTTTTGTTGCGTTAAAGTGTTTTACAAATAAAGCTGAGTTGAGTTGAGGTCTCTCCCCATTCTGTCTCTACTGCTCTAAAGCAGAGGTTCTCAAATGTTTTGAGCCACGACCCCCAAGATAACATACGTTTGTGTGTGTGTGAACCCCCAGTTTGAATTTTTAATATCTCATGAGTAATAACTTTGTTGTTCATGCGTTAAAAACTAATGTGTTAATGCCAGAGATTCATCTCTTTACATTAACACGTTAATTTTCTTTTGAATGAACAAATGAATTTCATTTATTTCAAACAAATGAAAGGGAAAAAATATAAAAACAAAAGAAAATAATTTTAAAAAGAGCAAAAAAGAATAATAATAATAATATGACATAATCAAATCATAATATTAACAAGTTCGAAAAAGGAGTGGGAAGAAGTATACACTTTTCATTTTGACAGCCCTGATATAAATTGATTTGATAAATGTAGGCTTTTTTGATTTTGATTTTTTACAAACGATCTGGTGACCCCCTGAAGTTATCTCGGGACCCCTGTGGGGGTCCCGCCCCTCAGTTTGACAACCACTGCTCTAAAGTAATGGCAAAAAGCCCCAAAAATATATATATAGATTTTTTTAAAAAGGTTGCTGTAGCTGGTTAAATTCTAACACATGGATAAAATATTCAGTGACATCACAGCATCTCTTCTTCTCGGTTGTTTTCTCCCTCAGATGCTGACTTCAGTCACATCAGATCATCATCAGATCATCAGATCTCAGCCTCCGCACAGCAACACGATCAGTGAGCTGCTTTAGTTCAGTTATGGCTCTTCTGCCTTCATTAACCTTCTCTGTGGTCTCATCTGTGGAAACTTTGCCACGAGAGCAAACAACGCGCGGCACGCTTCCTGTGGATGAACGCGCGCGCGCTTCTCTTTGATTCTGATGGAAAGTTTGTGGGCATCAAACAAGTGAAACGTGTAGGACGAGATTTAAAAAAAAAAAAAAAAAACACTCACCAGCAGTGACAAGGAGGAAGAACTCAGTGCTTCCCTCGACGTGCTCGTCTTCAGAGGAGTTATTCTCCACAACAAACTGGCAGTAGTATCGGTCTGTGTCGGCGGCGCGCAGCTCGGCCACGCTCACGTTCAGCCAGTGCAGGCTCGGGTCTCCGCTCACGCTGATGCGGTTCTTGTCGGTGTTGTTTCCCAAAGTGAACTCGGTCCCGGTGTGCTTGAACAGCACCGTCCTGGGCTCTAGCCACCTGCGCTTCAGGTAGACACCGAAGGGCGCAGGCTTCCTCTTGTCCACCGCACAGGGCAGAACCACAGATTGACCCTCCGGCCGCTCCATGAAGCGAATGTCGCTGCAAACTGGACAAAAATAAAAAAAAGACAAGTCACGAACAGAACAAACACAAATGATAAGAGATGAAATGATGCACAGAAGAGAAAGAAGCTAATAGCAGGTCGATTGAATTAATCAGCATCGATTTTTTGATCGATTAATCGGTTTAAGCAACTGCGCATGTAAATGAATTCTCTGATTTCAGCTTCCTAAATGTAAATATCTTCTATTTGTTTTACTTCTCTAATATATAATTTGAATGTCTGTGGGTTGGAGTCATTTCAAGGTGTTATTTTTAGCTTTTCGAATCCGCAGGTGGAAACTTTTCAGCATTTATAGGCCAAAAAACTAATCAATCAATGTGCAAAATAATTATCAGATTAGTCAACAATGTCAATATATGTGTGTGTTAGCATCACACATAGGGGCAGCAAATACATAATATAAATCCAGTATGTAGCTTCATGTACAGAACAAAAAATGCTCAATAAATTAAATGACTTAATAAATAAATATAAAATCGGTTGGTGCCTCATTCCTGACCTCTTATTTTGTCCTTTTTAGATCACCGATTCCATATATGAGACAAAAACATGAGTATTTCCAAGTATAATCCAACATAACATTACAAACAGCAGCCAACAAATGAGCAGAGCTTAAGAAAAATAATACAAATAAATGGGGGTTACTCAAATTTTAATTGGGATGCAATAAGTTTGTTTCAAAAAATTAATTCCCAGTGACTTCCCTCAGAAATAACCGCCTTCACTCTTCAGCATTCAAACAGAGAAAGACAAAAGCAAGTCACCAGCCCCACCAGCCTGAGCAGCACAACCAAACTCACCAAACCCAGTCTGTGTGATGATGCCCAGAATCCACAGACAAGCCAGCCACTGGATCCCAGCCATCTTTACCGCCACCACAGGATTAAAGAGCTAATGAAGAGGGTGAGGGAGGCCGCCGAGGTAAACCATGACACCATAGAGGCGAGCGCTCAGAACTGGATGTCAAAAGTTGGGCTGCCTGTAAATGAAACCAAGAGGAACTCCATGAAGCTCCACCTCCTCCAAACCTCAAGGCGAACACAAGAGGAAGCGCACTAACCAACATCATGCAAGTTGGACCAGCTTCTTCTCAAACAACACGGTCACGACAATAAAATGTGACCACTGAGACGGAGGGCTGAACACCAGACGAGGAAAAACACACCTCAAGCAGAGTAAACCCACTCTTAACATCAATTGGCTCCATGCACTTGATTGATCTTTTTAAAACTGTGCATCCATTGGGTTTCACATTGTTGAGAAAACAGAAGAACAGACAAAAGGTTTTTGGACATCCCAGAGGAAATGACGCTCTGAGCAGGATGTGTCTGCTTTGTCATGATAATTTGCATCAGTTTATAAAGTCTGCTGACTCTGATGTAAATGACATAACGCCTTATTCCCAAAAAAATGTGAAAATGAGGCTCGACAATCCCAAAATATTCAAGTTTTAAAAAGTTTGACACCATCTTGTATTTACTCGCAGCTTCAATATTAGATTTTTAGACAAAACCTGCTCTGAGCGATAAAAACAAACCACAAGGCCTCAAGGCTCGCAATATATTTTGTAAGATCTGAGAGCTTTCTGTTGAGAGTGTTGAGATCTGAGCTGTAAGAGTTAGAAAATAGAAGGTCACTAGACATCTCCATAAAAGGTAGCGTTACTATTCTGTCCTTGAGGACAAAATATGAGCATCACTTGTCATGTGGCACACGAGTTCCTGGAACTGAAGCTCTTTTTCATACCTTTGTTGACACACCAGAGCAGCAAATGAATGAGAACAGAGAGATATAAGGTGACCTACTTTGAAGGTGCATTTGTAGATGAAAGTACCTGAACTACTATTTTAATTTGCCCTTTTATTTTTTATCTTTTAAATAAATAATCTGGTTATGTGTCTAACGTCCGTGGAAAGGAACCAAAGTTGTGTTCGACGCAGCAGGAAACCACAGCTATAGCACATACGTCTAGTGGCTGCTTGCAGGCTGCTACTGTTTGACAAAACACAGCTTCAGTGTCTCTGCTTCAACATCTGCTCTACTGGTCAGTTCATGTTTTGTTTTTTTAAGTTGTGACTGAGTCTGAATTCTTTTTAAATAGTTCACAATGTAAAAAGATATGGTACCAATTTACATGATGTGTAAAACATCCGCTGTCACCTCTGATGCTTTTAACCACAAATTTAAAGTGGATGACTCATTCCTGTACATGTCTGCAGCCAACCAGAGGCAGGAAAACAAAAAAAACACACACAGCAGTCCAACGGTCCTCTGAACCGCAGCAGTATTTTAGTAATTTTTAATGTTAAGCTTGTAATTCTCACTGATGGGCATTAATTCTTTACATAAAAGCAGAATTTTTCTTGTTTCATTTGGTATCTTAACGGCCTCATAGATGTGTCTAATGGCAGGTGGTGGTGGACTGGTTTCTGAACACTGAGCATGTAAGTATACTGGAAAATCTAATGGACTTTAGCTCAAGTTGGAATTCAGTAATTGAAGAAAAACAAGTGGCAGCAAAATGATGCAATTATTTTATTAAAAAAAACAGAAAAAACAATCTCGACATTGTGATACAGTTTCATTGTAACGTCAAGGTACTCAGAGGGCAGTCGTACTTTTCTTTTTTAACAAAACATAGAAACACACATGATCCAGAAGGAAGTTTCATTAATTCACTAAACAAAAACCAACATATTAGAAACGTAGACATGACAATGACTCTAAACCACATTTATTTAAGTTGTAGCACATTTGAACTTCATGTGAAGTCATGTCTCTCAAATTACAAATGAAATCATTTCTCACTTAGTGGCAAAAAAAAACAACCTAATAAAGAACACGTTTACATTGGATAATGATCCAGTGAACACTTGTGTTCACACACATGTAACTACATCATTTTCTCCAGTGGTGTCTAGCGCTGGTTTCATTTGTCCTGATGGATAAACTGTACAGACATTAACCACAATATCAATGAAGCGAACAGTATTTTGTTTTAATGGTGCTCAGTCACATGAAAAACATCCCCACAGCACTCAGTGTGAAACTAAGCTGTCCATCAGTGGTCTGTGTTGTAAAAAAATAAAAATAGAACTTAAACTGTGCTGATCTTCTCTTCTGTGAATTATTCAGATTAACTGTTTCTGAAGAGTGATATTGGAGATTTATTCTTTAGTTCTGTGATCACCATAAAAAAACATAAATAAATTAGTGTATTGCATATTTACTGCAGTACAGAGAGAATCCTAAAACCAGGCAAATAAACCAAAATGTGTAAAAATCTGTGGTTCTCAAACTGAGGTTGGTTCCTTAAATTAATCTGAAAGATCATATTTAGATTTTAAAAATGACTATATTGCAACATATTTCATTTGTTTGCAAAAATAAATCCAGTGAAACTGTTTTGGTGGAGCTGTGCATTTTAAGGGGCAGTCCACCAACAGTACCTCAGAAGTTCAGTTGCGGCTTTAAAGGGAACTTTCTGAAGGGTGAAACAAAAAATAAAAAAAATCCCTGTCATCCTGCCTGACAGACTGGGGGCGTGGACGCTCGAAAGACTGAGATATTTACCAGGTAGGGACCTTATGACTGCCACGCAAACAAGGTTTTGCAAGACTGACTCATCTCCGAAACTAAAAGTTGAGATATATCAGCCGCTGTTTTAAAAAACACTCTAGACAACATGAAAGTTCAATTCTAAATGGGATGGATGCAACTTTAGAGGCAACAAGTTTGAGGACCGTCGCGTTAAGACACCACTGGAGAAAAAAGGGTTGAGCTGATTAATGTAAAGAACCCCACTTCTGACTACTTACCATGTTAGTTGATTTAATATCAGATGGTACAAACTCTAAATGTACGTGTCACTACCCAAGGCTTGATGAATAAAACGGGATATAAACATTACTTATATTCTTCCCTTTAATAAAAACACACATGTGCCTCTGTTAATAGAACACCATACATCATGTAACACAAGGCCGAGAATCCAGTTGTACAGGACAGACCCACACTATAATGAACATCAGGTACTTACTGGGTTTAACTGACCTGTCATGCCAGCTGACTGGGTTTTAAGGCTGAAAAGCTGATATGGATGGGCTACAGACAAAAACAAATACAAGCAGTAAGTGATATGGGCAGAGCAACAACTTGTGCCACAACTAAACACCTACAAGTACTTCTTGCACCACGTTTTTTTTTTTTTATTATTTACGTGTGCGGTACAAGACTCAGAGCTTCTGCACCTGCTGTCTTTGAATGAATAATCAGTTCAGTTCTTTCAGAGATTGCTTTTTGTCGAGCAATCTCCAACACAGGATTATTCCAGACGACACTGGCTGGTGATTATATGTCAAACATTTAGAGTTATAACAAAAAAGGATGGACAAAAAACACAAAACCACCCAGCAATACAAACTAGCGCTGCAGGAAACAGCTGCCTTAACTGGGACGTGCTGTTAGCGACGTCTTGTTTACTGTCAATCGGTGCTGGTGAGGGCCTCCTTGTGGTTACTAGAGCAGTTTTTTTGTACCTAAAATGTCATTTCGTTGGAACTTTCTACAGAACATACAGATAACTCTTGTTGCCAACCACTGAAATGGCAACACATTGGGGGCAAACACTATGTGACAGGAGGAGGGGGAGTCTATAAGTAAATAGATTTGTACTCAACCGGTTTCACAACCTAAAAATCTGAAACTCAGCTCCCCAAAGTGCGACTTCAACACAGAGCTACTGTATTGTTGGGTTTGTTTTGCTCGTCTTCCACAATGCATCTTAGGGACACGACTATGGCACGTGACAGATACTAACATTATAGCGTTCATGCATCTCTGAGCACTGCTATGTCTGTGTAGGAAAAAGGTTAATGAATCAGGAATGACAGCTAGTTTCTCTTTCGCTGTAGTGTGAGTGAACTATTTCTACGAGTATCATCAGCATCGTCTCATTTGCAGTTATTTCCATCATATCATGGGTAACATGCAGTATTTGGAACCAGAAGTTGGCCAACATCTTAGTTTTGGGCTGAAGGTACAAAAGATTTGAGCAAATCTAGATTCTGTTTCTGAACTGATGCAAACTTTTAATCACTAGACTTTTATTTAGACAATGGACGGAAGACTCTACGAAAAAAACAGATGATGGCAAACTTGGTGTTTAAATACCTGATGAAATCCTGTCGTTAAAACAGAGCCCTGAGATGTGTAGAAATACAACACCAGTACAAACCTTCATGACTCACCTCCACGTACGTCAGGACAAACCAGCATTGGATTTCAAGATGGATTTTATTACAACAGATTGATAAAACATTACAAAGGATGCATACAAGTAGACTTTTGACCAAGGAATATTAAAACAAACCTGAAAAAAAGAAAGAAGCTAGAACGTGATGAGTCGTGGATTTTAACACTACTTAGCTGGAATCATATTCATCACTGAGACCCTCACCAACCAAGGTTGGGGACGAATGTCCAACAGCACCTACGCGTGCTGTGAGGGCCTCAATCGTATCTACCAAAAAAAACAAAAAAACAAAATAAACTTAATCAAATGCTTACAAGAGAAACTTGCCTTTGTAAGGGGTTGGTACGTTCATGTAACTCCAGCAGCTTCAAAAGAAATATGAATCATTTGAACACACTTCACTTCTATGAACCTGAGTGAAACCTATGGGAAAAATATATCCTCACATGTAATCAAATAGCAACATAATAGCTGTTAGGAACTTATGTGGTGTTTGGCTGTTCTCCAATAAAGATGTTACATTAAATGTCCATGTGTTCTAACAAATAATGTCTGTCTTCACCACCACTGGTCTTACTGCTCTTTGCTTGCAGCTAGGTTTGAAAAAGCACAAGGGTGAGAGAAAGGTGTTAACCTCAAACCTAATGTGGTGGGGGCTTTGCTGCTTCAGTAGCGTCCGGCCGGAGACATGACAGGCGGCCTCATGCCCATGGGAGGGCCTCCCTGGTAAGGGGGAACCATAGGAGGACCCTGCCCATATGGAGGCATCCCACCAGGTATGTAGCTTGGCATGCCCTGAGGAGGAGCACCGTACTGACCTACAGAGGGAACACATGGAGAACATTTCAGTGCTACACTTCACAGATTTAATAGCTGATATCACCTAAAGTGCCACTTGGATACTTAAGTCCAGGATGTTCTGTAGTTAAACCTTTAGATAGTCAGGTGCCCATATGTACATGATTTGACAAACTTACTGCACTACCAAACACGATAATTGGCTTTACACTAGACACGCACAATTTGGAAGATTTCAGCAAAATGAACTGAGACTGCTGAAGCTTGAAAGGTCTTCTAATGGCCAATAGGAACAGGAAAAATAACTAAGACACACGTTAAAAACTCCGAACCTGTTCTTATAAGTAGCTGAGCAACCAAACACTTTGTTTTGCCTTAAAGGAGTCTACGAACAAAAACCGCGATTAAACGAATGAAGTGAGTTTAAATATATCTACCAACTCAAAAAAGTGGATTTAGTGTCAAGTTACTCTTTAAAAAACAAAACATGTGCACAGGGGTTTTTGTGCATTGACTGACAAGCAACAAGTCTTTTCTCACCATGCATGGGATGCCTCATGCCAGGCTGCTGTGGTGGCATGCCTTGCTGTGGGGGCATTATGCTGCCTACAGCTGCCACTGGGGGAGCAGCCACATGGGCCTGACCGGGCCTGGGTATAAGACGCTGGTAACGGGGTAACTGGGCCTTCATCTCTTCCTGTTGGCAGGGACAACACACAAAGCAGACACTCAGACTAAAAAAACACTGTTATTCCCCTTACAGCACAAAGAAACACTCAGAAAAATGTTGAGGAATTGGGTACCAATTTTGGCGTGCCCTGATTTCAGACTGAGGATGTTCAAAGTTCAGAATCATCCTTCAACATAACCACAAAGGAGAAACTACTACGTTGAATTAAAGATGTAAATCCAACTGCTACACTTGACACCTGACTGATATTTTATAAATACCTTTAAAATATTTATATTTAGCCACAGACTGTGTATTATCTTCTATCAGTAACCATACTATGATGTATAATATATATCAGTTATTACTTACTGTGAAAAGGGCAAAATAGAAAGCTCAAGCGACTTACCAGTGAGATATCCTCATCAGGGTGGATCAACTTACTAGTTGCACTCGTGGTGGTGAGGGTGGCAGGTTTACTGGTCACTGTGGCTGGGGGTTTGGCCACAGTGCTGCTAGAGGGGTTAGAAGAAGAAGAAGTGGAAGAGGAAGAGGAGACAGAGGGCTGGGTGTAGGCAGGGAATGTTGCTTTGGGAGGGTCAGAGGAGGCGACTGTGCTGTGGGAGTTTGAAGCTGCAGCTCCGGGAGCGTTCTGCTGGGCCTGTACAAAGACAGAACACAGGTAACTGACTGGTAAAAGTGAGTCCAAACGAGTTCCTTCCTCATTGTTCCAACATGCAAAAAGAAGCCTTAATGAAAACATTACAGACAAACGAGTGTCAAAGGATTATCTATTAGCGATAATCAGCCTTTTTTTTTAAACACTCAGGTGTATTCATGGCTTGGTCACTGAGTCTAACAAGGTAGTTTTACTCTTTCATAAATGCAAAACGACACAGTCCACTCATCGACTTGTGAATTTACAGTGAATCAGTTATTGGAGGTTCTTTAATTTGAGCTTATGCCACTTCCACCATTTACTCTCAACCATGGTGCAAATTCTGCATGAAATGAGCTCAACCCTTTGTAACCAATCAAGACATTCAGAACTCAGATCGTGGAAGAAAAGAAGTGACGGTGCATTATGTTCTGCTGCCAACATACAAAGTCATTTCAAAGCATGATGAGTAGCTTTTGCACGTCATGCTCCCGAGGTTAGGAAAAGGTGGATGATGCTGAATAAGATCCATTTAAATCCCATCTTATGCCTCATTCTGTGTCACTTAAACAAAGCGCATGCACTGTAATAAAGCTCACAGACAAAACGTGTACCAGTTCTTGTCAGATGATAGGGGAGGACAACCTTCCTCTGACATCAACATTTTAGCCAACGTGGTTGTTTAGATGCACAATTAGGCTTACAAGGCAAATATTGTTAGTAAACAGCCTAATTTACGACTTAATTTTCAGGCAGAGTTAATAAATACGCAACATGCAGCTGCCACAGTCCACGTCAAAGTCCTGTCTGTGAGCATACTTGTGGCATGTTAGGAAAGGGAGGCTGGGAGGAGGCAGACTGAAGGTCTGCAGGTGGAGAAGAAACGGCTGCTGTGCTGCTGTGAACACCAGAGCCCATCTGCAGCATGGTGGAAAGGAGATCACAGCATTGGCATGTAACACGTCCACATGATCTACACAAGTTCAACTCTTGAGAATAACATCTACGTCACAGTGTCGGCGCTGATACAGAAAATGGAATGGGGTTAGAAAAAGAAAAGGAGACATAAGAAATCAAAAGAGAACAGAAATAAAAACGGTATATAGTAACCCTGAGTGCTGCGTTTATCAAAACCTTGACGACTCAGCTCTGGCAACGGATCGTCTCTATAAAGTCTGTTTGTGCCCGAGTGCGGTTGCAAGATGCCCACCTGTGCCGCACTGGGGAAAAGAGGTTTGGTGACAGTGGGTTGGGCCGTTGGTGCTGCTGGCCGACTGGGTATTGGTCCTGCTGCAGGGGCTGGGGCCATGTGGGGCATCCCAGGTCTTGGAGCCATGTGAGGTGGCATTCCTGAAGGATCAACCACACGCATTCAGTGAACATTCCTTCAGAACATATCCAACACGCAAAGAAATAAGACAACTGCATTTATCAAGCTCTCAGTTACTAATGTGTTAGTCTGTCTAATTATTGCATCTTTCTAAAGTGCTTTGCCTCTCATACCTTCAGTTCAAAACAAAACATTAGCAATTTACTGTAACGCATGACAGAGATAAGCACCTTGCACAGCTCCAACCAGCAAAGGGTTGACAACCATACTTTCAATTTTCACAATCATTTTCTGTCTCTGTTCTAAACTGCAACCACCCCTTACCTGGAGGAATACCGGGCATCCCTGGCATCATGGGAGGCATCATCCCTGCCATTGGCATCATGCTGCAAATAGCCAATGAAAACAAAAAACATGTAAAGATTTATTTGGCTGGTAAATACGTCCATAAACAAAGACAAAAGCTTAACCAAGACTCCAAACAATTATAGTGGCTCTGACAGGATATTATAAAACCTGTAGTCAGTGACTGAGTCTTACCCTGGTGGCATCCCATGCATTGCAGGAGGCATGCCGTGCATCATAGGAGGAACACCGGGCATCATAGGAGGCATTCCTGCAACAGTGAGTCAGAGAACATGTTCTATTGACCAACTCAGAACTAAATTGATCCACACGGGCAGTTACACACAAATAAACACAACAAAAGAATACACCCTCTCTGACTTTTGCACGCTGTATATAGACAGTTTCTTCAGACAGTTGCTGCTGCCACTGGAGTTTCCTGGACTTGGATTTATTTGTGGCAGCTCGCCACAATATCAACACTGACTGCCACATATTGATTTTTCTCTTATTTCATTGTAGAGCTGAGCAACACTCCCGCTTACACTCAGCTGCAAACACACCAACAACAACCCTGCCTGTGAATGACCCATCGTCTGCATGCACTGAATCCAAATAAGATCATGCATGGGAGGAAGGATAGCTGCTGGCTTTTTCCCCACAGAAAAGATGAGTTCACAAATGTTGTCATCATTAACACCTCTGAACAAATTTCTCCAAAACTCATCTCAGAGACCAAACTCTCAAATAATATCTGCAATATAGTTAGTAAGTTAACATTAAATACAAACTGTAGGTATACCTCAGCTTTGAGACTGAATGTTTGCTCCTTCAACCCAAATGAATACTGAAAAAAGTCTTTTCAAAAACTTAAAACCTGAGAAGGCTAAGTGTGGACCAGAGGTATTTGTGCTTTCAGTTATTTGACAGAATGCAATCTCATTGAGCTGTATATATTGCTCCATCACAAAGTACACTGGAAATCCAAATATCTGAAGTAGAGCGCCTTATAAGTGATATTGTTAAATCATTATATTAAGTAAGCATGGGTGTATCCTCCTCCAGGTGTTACTGCTCTCTGGTTTCACTATGCAAACACTATAAAAGCTGATGTAACCTTATATCAGTTTAGCTCAACTACTCGTATTTAGTTTCAACTTGAAATAACTCAACTAAAAAATGATACTGATAGCAACTCAAGTAATAGCTTAGACAAAAATACAACACATGTTCAATTCCTTCTGCAAATATAGTCCTCCTTCTACACTGTTGCCCTCTATAAAAGGTATTAGTACAACTCTCACCCCATAGTAACCCATCAGTCTGCATCTTCCTTCTTTAAAGTCCTAATCTGATACATCAAGACACTTAAGAAAAATTCTGACATGAAGTTAAAACTCTTATGTCCAAGACTTCCTGTTGGAAGAGTCTTAAGTTTTGCTTTTTTATGAGTCACAAGTGTGTAAGTGAAGCAAGCATGTTGTTATTTTCTCTGGTAGATTTGATTCCCAACTTCCCCTATTTTTTTTTACGACAAAATCCTTGCCTTGGTATCCCCCAGGAGGTATCCCAGGTGCACCAGCCACAGGAGGCATCCCTGGTTGGGCCATTGGGGCAGCGTAGCCTGCCTGGGGCTGGACAGCAGCAACCTGCTGAAGTGATGGTCCTGCTTCATCGTCATCATCGTCTTCATCAGAGTCATCTTGATTTGACTTTTTCTTTTGACTCTCTGAAACAGAAAGGTAATTGTGATGCCTAAACAAAAATACCCCGTGGTTGGTTTTATGTAAGCACATAGCCTTCTGAAACAATATAATTACTGATCATACTCTTAACCGAGGAGGAAATCCCTGAGACTCACACGGTACATTCAGCACTGTGCTCCACTACCTCTCATTACCTTAGTCATGGTAAAAATTCCTAGGAATTTACCCCAACCACATATTATCCCAATTACACCATGCAATCCTTAACTTTGTTGGTAATCTAGGCTTTAATCATAGATAGTATAACTGAGCTTTTTCTAAAATCGACAGGAAAAGTTCATGCCGGTGAACAAACCTTGTGATTTTTGTTCTAATGTTCGTCTTCTTTCCTGCATGTCTTTTTCTGGAATTCCCTCCATGCCGTAGATCTCCAGCTCGATGTCTGTCCTTCCAGGAATTGCATTTGGTACACTGTCAATTGTCTCTTTGTGCACCTGAAACACACACCAAGCGAGTCAGCTCAAACTGCAGCAACAAGCAGCAAAGCACCGTGAACAAAATGTTCCAAATCTACTACAAGTCATTGTCCACCACAGCAAACGTCAGTACCTGCATGCAGTGAATAGCCAAGCCGGGTCCTGTGTACAACTTCTTGTGGCAAATATGACATTTAAAATGCTTTGCCTTCTGATGCTGAATGAGGATTTTTTCATCGTCGAAGTCTCGATTACAGTACCTGGAGGAAGAAGTTAAGGACTATTTCTGGGCAAGACACGAACACAACAAGCCAATACAAACCAACAAAACAGCATTAGTGTTGCTCAAAATAACCCCCACGCTTTAATATCCACGTTGACAGTCAAAGGCCAGGCAGTGAAACTCGTTGGGTTACACAAGGTTTCACATTAATCATCCATTTAGCTTGAATCACCAAGAAGATGCTAACAAATTAGCTAACATCCGAGTTAGCATTAGCTTCATTTTTAGCACAACCTCGAACTCAAAGCTATCCACTACCATGTAAACACACCCTATGTCAAGTATTTTAACATACTACATACACTGGATGGATAAAATCGCATCTAAATGTGAGTTAATAGCCGGCAATAACTAACCTATTAGGCTAACATTAGCTCACAAAGTAATAAAACGACGGTAAGCTTAGGCCTCCCTTTTGTCAAGCTAACGTGTAGCTCCGGGCCTTTCCGCGACGGCGTTTTGCCCCGCAGACCAAAAAAAAAAGGATACCAGCACCAAGGCTTCATCTGCTTCTTCTTTTTTCGCCCCATTGTTAAGGAATACTGAAAATGGGTATCACAACGCTAAACTCTTGTCTTATTATCTGTTTGACAGCGGCATGCTGTAGTCCCGTAACGAGGCCGAAAATGGCGCTTAGCTGGAGGAAGTAGTAGTGGACGCTGCGGTCCTGCGCAAACACACAGACGTCAAAGACACGCCCCACGTTTTATAAACAACAAACTAGATCCAATTATGCTTCCTGGTACCTTCGTGTGTCCACATTTCTACCAACAGTGGCTCATAAACAGAGCACAAAACACCCAGTCTGCACACACACATTGAGATTCCTCCAATTCACTTTTAATGTAAGTTGAGTTTTAGTTTTGCCAATTTCAAAGCTGACATGACACTTATGACAAAACATTAAAGGTCCTGTCAGGTGAAAACTCGTTTTTATTGTGTTTTGTGTAGAGTAAAAGCCACTAAGATACAAATATCTTACGCCATTCCACCAAGCCACCTAAAACTACATAACCTTTGTGTTCTAGCTGAGGAACCATTGGGACCGATGGCTCAATATTTCTATATTTCTGCCCCTCATTGCCGCTGATTGCAAGATGAGCCATTCAAATAGTCCACCAGGTTTACTTACTTTCTAGAGCTGCTTCTTCTCACTCTAAAATGTCTCAGTCGTGAGCGAAACACACCAAATGTTCTGCTGTTGACCGCAAGAGTGAACACAAGAGTCTTCATGCACTGCCAGCACCCGAGGAACTGAAGACCCAGTGAACATGACTCAAGTGCAGCAAGGCAGAGAATAGAAAATAGAAAAGTTTTGACCTTGATTTTGATTATTTTGTGTGTATTTTCCATTTGTAAAAAGCAAAATAAGATGAATGTGTCGCCTTTGTAACTGAATATGTTCCCTGAGTGCTTTCATCGTTCGGGTTTATGTTTAAGAATCATTGTTTGGAAGATTGAAAAGTCAAATCAATCTGAGGTCTCTAAGAGAAATCTGATGCAGTACTACCCTTCAATCACTTGAGGGTGATATTTCCCTCTGTAAGAAATGTACCTGCTGCAGTGAAACCTGCAGAATCTGAACAGACATTGTCTTGAGTTTTATTTTCAGTTTATAGAGATTAAAAAAGAAGTAAATTGCCATGATGTCAAGTGGATTTTTTTGTTACTGTATTTGATCAGTTGAACATAAATGATGAGAGGATGGGAATCCAGTGGTAAGAGAAGGCAGTAAAGGGTAGTTGGTATGTTAGAAGTGTTGCCTCCTCTCTCTCATCTGTATTGCCATTTTTTATTTATCTCCTCTCTTTAGTGCCTCTTTTTCCTCCTTCTTGCTTTCCCTATCGCCTCCTCCTCTTTTATCTCCTTCTCCAGCCTGTTTTGCTTTTGTTCTTCTTTTTCCACCTTCGTCTTATCTTTGTCAGTTTTTAAGGCGAGCTCCTAAAAAACAACAGCACATACTGATCCTAAAACAAACTGTTGCAATCCACTAAATCATTATTCATATAAAATGACCAGAGGCATCAGAAGCTCAGCGTTTTGTTGGATCAGGAGCTTGATCCTCCTCCAGCTTTGCTCACTCCATTGACCCGGTCTTCTTTGGCCAGACACTTCTCTTCAGTGTCTTTACTCTGTTTCTGCAGCTCCTCTGTTTTTCTGAAGCTGCCCTCCTTCGCTGCCAGCTCAGATCTGAGACAGTCCTCCAGAGTTTCTTTTTTTCTTTCGCCTTTCAGTCTCGCTCTGGTGGACGTCTGTCTTGATTGTTTTCAGCTTGGCTAAGTTTTCTTCCACCAGCGGCATCATTTCAGTTCATTGACAACTGCATTCGACTTTTCCCGGAGGATGCGGCTCATTTTTTTCCCACAGTCCTCCTGCAGAGTTTTAAACTTGACAGTCACCTCTTCCAGCGTTACAAACCACCAGGATTCCTTCTCCGCTCTGCATTCAGTGACAGGTTTGTTGAAACAACGCTTCACCTCATTGACCTGCTTGCACTCTGCCTCCCAGGGCTTTTTGACCCTCTCGCTCTCAATCTGCTGGAAGCTCACATTTTCTTTGAAGGAGCAAACAACTTTTTCCTTTTCTTCTATTTTCCCGTCCGTCTCTGTCAAATTGTTTTTGACTGGCTCCTGCAGACTTTAGAGTCTTCACCAAGCTGTCCAAGTCCTGTCGGGCCATGAACAGAGTTGACACTAAAGAGTCTTCTTTATCCAGCAGCTTCATTTTTCTTGCTCCCAGCTGACTTTTTGAGTTCAGAAGGGTTTGCTGCAGGAGTTTAGTACTCTGCTGTGAGTGTGTCCATGTGGCTGGGCAGCATTGTTCAAGTGACGATCAACAAGAATAGACAAACAGCAGGTAAAGATAGTTAATTAAATTAAATATAGCTGTTTACATCTGCTTGAAAGCTTTTTTTATTGAGTGCAAACCAAAATTGTCAAAATAATATTAATGAAAAGGAATGTAACTGACTGATTGTGAGAAAACTGGCTGATCATTGTTCTCAAAACAAAATGCACATATTCCACACATGCAGCACTTCACATGGTTTCAAACACATATTTTCTTTAAAGCATCCACAGTTACAGTGAGAAACATGTTCATTCATCAGTTCTCTTATCTATTATCTCCCTCAGTTAAAGTTAATTATCACAAATGTTATTATCACATGATATCATACATCACAGCACTTCATGTGACCTGCAAAAAGCTTAACTCATACAGAACATTTACTGTAAATGCACATGTTCGCCTTCAAAACAGTCATCAAGAGGGCATCACTACCAATGCATAAAATATATATATATATATATATCTCAGATTTTGCAAAAACTGCAAATATATATATATTGCAGAATTGTTTCAATGCACTACAATCCAGCACCTTAACAGTCAAGTGAATAATCCTCAAACAACAGCTGTATATTCAAAATAACTCAAAACATGCAAACTGTTTGTTAAAATTAATCTTCTCTCCAGGTTGAAAATTAACTACAATAATTGTTTTTGCTGATTTATTTAGTTTTTAAATTAAGTTCCTTTCTTCTTCCAGTGTAACTGCAGGATGTTTTTTTTTTTTTTTTAAAGTTTGCGTAAAACTCTACTGCACAGAAAATATCACTTCCTCTGTTCAGGTTTCACTTTTTTTCCCCATGTTGGCTGATTACTGATAGTGTCGTGTTACTGGAGTTACTGGATAACAGTGCTTGTAGCTGTATAGATTTTTTGGCTCTTTTTACTGTGCTTTCTCTCTATTCAAATAAATACAAACCACACATCTACAGATACGCATTAATATCACATAATGTCGTTTTTTCCTGAGCTCAACCACACTTTAAAGTCCATACGATTGCATTGATTGCTGTCCTCATGAGACATTTTCACTCTATATCACACATTTGCAGCTTGTTATTTCGTCCACTTGATGGAGACAGTGCTGCAGAAATAGACCAGTGTGTCCCCTGCCAAAATGAATCTGGAAATCTTCCTAATAAAGTAGTGGAGGCTGTTGAGGTCGCACAGTAACGCCAAAGGTTTGGGAGTGAGATGTGCAAAAATCCCAAATAGGTGCAAAGTTTACTTTTGCCTAACCCTGCATGTAAAAGCTAGCAACCAGTAAAAGAGCCAGAGGATAGCATGATGTAACCAGTATGAAGATCCCTTTGGTGTTAATGGTCTGATGCATTCTACAGGAAACAGCATTTCTTTGAAAGCTTCAGTTAGCAGTGGAGAACCAGAGAAGCATTATTGCTAAATGATCTAAATATAACCAACAAATCAATTATGATAATCACGTTATTTAATTTTTATGTGGTAGCTATAATGCCCGGCAGTATTCATAATTAAACCCACCCTCACCAGCTACACCATAAAAGTGATCTGTAGTTATTTCACTTGCACAAGTTGTTTCTACTGGTCCTGCTGCTTGTACCTACAAAGATGTGAATTGTGCGCTAAAAGAGGCCAAATTGTAACAAGTGCTTCTCTCAGGAAGCAGCGTAAACGCAGGAACGCGACAAATGTGTTTGGACAGATTTTCCTTTCTTGCAACTTCTCCTGTCTTCTCTCTTTCTCGCCAAGGTGAATGATTACCTCTGAAACGGGAGATTTATGAAGGGGAAACACAACTGAGGCGGCTTTCCTTGGTCGCATAATGAATTTTTCATTGTACGCCTTCAAAAACGCTACTCTCCATATGGTTGTACCGGCTAGACGGAGAAGACGTTGGGTGACAGCTTAAGGGGTCCCTTCTCTGAATGAATTATGGCTGATTCTTGTACGCTCACACATTTCATTGATCACCCTGACGTCTGCTTTTTTTCACACAGGCTCTCTCCACTCTGGGGCCATGAGCTCTCTCCAAACACTGGGTGTGAATTATAAAGCTAATCGGGTTTCAAGGCTGCTTACTTTGAGCATTTTTTTCTTTGCACAATGGAGGGTAACTCCTGTCCTCCTCTCTCAATTTTGAATAAAACCAGCATGTGTGTGTGCAGCCATGTGTGACATGACCTGAGGTCACAGTGAGGTTTCTTTTGGTCAGGACGTTCGGCTTTAAATGCTTGAAAACCTTCACTTGTGTGGGACTAAAGCAGAGCGGCTGTCTCCTGATGTGAGGCTAGCGTCCATATAGGAAGGGTGATTGTTTTATTCTTTCTGTTTCCCTTTGCAAAACAGCTAAATCATGTGAAAAGTAGTGCTGTCTGTTGCTTTAAACTTGTATCACAGTTAGCAGAAGGACAGACAAAATAACAGCATGACAAAACTAACACAGGAGAGGGCAAAAATGCTAAAGACGGCATTTTGTTTCTGTATAAAACTGTTTATTGTACCCCAGTATGTACATATCAAATCTACAAAATATGCACAATGTTAAAATATTATCAGTGATTTACCCCTCACTCAGTTTTGTGACGTAGCCCTTATTATATACAATCCCAGGCCATCATTAATCAGTTTTTTTTAAATAGGATACATACAGGATATAGCTAACATATCACAAAGCAGACCGACCAAACGAGTTACACAACATACCAATATCACCATGTAAAAAAATCAACAGCAAATGCATGTTAAAATATTAATCTGTATTTAATTACATTATATTAATGTCTGTGCGAAGCAGTTACCAGTGTAACATGAGGTTAAAATACAGTACAGTTTGAGACTTACAGCTTGGGGCTGGGGTCGCTTTCCATCCCAGTTCAATCAATTAACAAATTAAGTTGAGACAGGAACTAATGAGAGAGCATTGATTTACTTCTTTGTCCGATTGCCTCCTGAACTGAGAGCGAAACAACCCCAGCCCAGATGTAGTCGAGGTCAGACATGTGTGCTCTTCTACGTTTGGTAATGAGAAATAAACGTTAGATTTATTCAGAATGTCCCGGCTGTCTCTACTGGTGAACGTTTTCATTCGTCTAATCCCGCTTACATCTCACCGTCAATAAATAAACTTCTTTCAACTCTTTGCAGTGTTTGACCTTTGCCAGAAATCACTGCAAATACCCAGCGAGCGAGGATGAAATGACAAAATCTGACTTTAGAGAGAATTTTCCGTTACATTCGACCGACTCTTAACGGGACAAAATTACTGTAAGTTCTGCCGACACAAAAGCAATACTTGTTAGGGGCTGTGCTCTTCCCCCCTCGGTGCTCGTAGCAATGTTTTGGCATCATCTTTTTTTTTTTTTTAAAAAGCTTAAAGTCTGAATGGCACTTCTGCTTCACTTTTATCTGTACACACAACGACACGTTTGTCGCACTCCCCGCACACACGCAAAAGACACGAGTTTGAGGTTCGAAATAGTGCTGCACACAAAATTAATCCTTCTCCGAGGAAGTGACAAACGCTGAAGGCAACACTGAATAGTAACCCACACTTCCCTTCAAAAATTCATAATAACTTCTGAAGGTGGCCTGCAGCCTATTTAGTCTCTCTGTGCTGTAAAGAGGGACGACTATCCTGCCGCCTGCGTCGTGTCTGAACCTCCGACGCTCACGAGCCGCTTCTAATGATGACAAAACACCCGGCTGAGCTTAAATTCTCCTCTAACCTCCCTGTTCGTACGCAGATAACAGGGTTTTCAGGGACTGTTCTCGTCGTAAAATGTAGGGTTTTACTTCTGCGAGAGGCAACTGTGCAGAGATACTTTCATCAGTCTCCATGAGTAGGCACTGTCGGATTGAGGAGGAAGAGGCAGAGAGGGTTGAGCCGTGTGGACAGGTCAGTTCCTGCTTGGTTTCTGTTCTGTTAGATCCGAGGCTTCTCATTTGTCGATGCGGTGTCGTCAGCAACAGTCCCACTGGCTGATACTCTTGAGACAAACGTCCAGCAGACATGGAGACAAAAAAAAAAAAAAACAGGTGGAGAAGAGCTTGTGGGGAAAATGATAAGGCTTAATTCACAAAACAGGAGGGCCGCTGCATGCCAGGTATCCTCGCATCAGAGCGCTGGATGTAGGAGGAGGGTAGGCTGTCGGTCGACTCTGATCACCGCAGGATGAGGCTCAAGAGCGCGAGGACCGACGTGACTCATCCAGCCAGGCGGTCAGGCGTCGACCAGCGGAGGAATAACGGGGGGTGTGAAGTGTCCTGTTTACTCCTAATAAGGGAGTCAAGGCGGCGGAGGCAGTCGCACGTCCAGCAGGCTGTAAGCAAAAATGTTCCAGAAGACGGCGCAGAGCACAAACAAGGTGTAGACGCAGAAAAAGATCCAGAACAGAGACTGCTCCTGGAGCCGCTGCTCGTAATTCTGCAGGACCACCACGCCCAGCGTCAGGCCGACCACCACTCCCCCCAGGTGAGCTACGAAGCTGGGATTGGGGCACGGAGGGAAGGCCGGAGGGTAGAAGCGCAGCCAGACGGCTCGACCAAACTCTACGCTCACTGTAGGAGAGGGAGAGGGACAGACGTGAGGTTAGTGAGCATGTAGATGTGGAAAAACTACTGCACATATCAACAGAAACAGCCCCCTTTTATAAGATTCATAAGCTCATTAGGGGTTGAAATCGCTGAAAGCAAGAATGAGCAACAAAAAAGCAGCATAAGCAGGAAATTTTGCACTTAAAAGAATTTGGAAGATACCTGATTTAATACCCTAAAGTCTGTCATGTGTCATTTATTCATGTTTCAAAGGTCAAAAGGAAGCAAGTAGATTTTCCAACACTGTGTATATAAGCAACCCATCACTTGCCCAACGATATATTGGTGTTGTGTGAAGCAGCATTTCATCTTCATTTTTATCTGCAATCTTGGAGGCACAACACATTTATCTCCAGCAAGTAAAGACTAAACTTTGCAACCTACCCCTGCATTACTAGTTAGTTTATTAGGAAACCACTTTCAACTCCTCCATTTTTGAATGAAATACTGCATCGCAAAGAAATCTTCTTGTGTCACATAGAAAATTAATAACTTAACGTTGTCACATGGAAACTGTTCATATCCTGAAGCTGCACTGCCAGAAACCTTAAAGGCCTCCTCTGGTGACAATCAAAGTTTTTTTTTGTTTTGCTTTGTTGACATGTCCATATGGTGTTTTCTATAGGCTACAAGACACATCTCGAATAAAATGAGCTGTCAGTGCCACAGCTGGGGTTTCATACGAGGCACATCATCTAAGGAACCAATCGCTCAACTCGCAGGGTGGGCCTTTCCTTATCATTCTTCTTCTTTTGAGTCAGTTTAGGTTGAAACATGAATGGCTCCAATATTGTCACTTGCCACTGTGTAACACAGAGTGGTTTTATAGCATTTCAGCACAGTGGCAGGTGAGCTGGTGTGCTCCAGCTGCAGCAAATGGAGAGGAAAAAGGTGGGACTTGTGCATTCTAGAGGAAGCAAGAGTTACATATTCGCCATTTGGAGGCATAAAGGGATTATTTTAATTGACAAAACTAACTTTGACACACATACAGATTTTAATATTAAAGCTTTTGAAGCAACATCATGTTTTTCTATTTAGGAACCTTTGTTGTGAGATTAATTTCTGGTTTTAAAGTTGCACAACAACAACAACAAAACAAGCATAAGTCCTGTGTTAAGAAAGTGAAGCGTGAAGCTGAGGTGAGTGTGGGAGTGTGCCATATTCATCCAGACTTACTGCAAACCAGAGCCATGGCCATCCGGAATAACTTAAACTGACACTTCATTCCTGACCAATTCTGCAAAAAAAAAAAAAAGAGAGAGAAAAGAGAGGTTGGAGAAATCATAAGAAAACACAGTTCTGATGTTAAAAAGCAGAGCCAACTGTGCTGGAAGGTCAAGTCCTCCTCAGACACACACACACATATGCTGACATGAAATGACACGAGATTGTGCCCTTTGTCTCAATTCACGTCAATTGCGAAAGCCCCAGAGACACCCTGACCCCCAATCTGTTCTTGCTGTGTTAGATAATAAGATTTCAGAGGGAAGGAGGAAGACAAACACTCCAGCCCGACCTCAAGAATGTTGTGGACGATCTGGCAGGGTACATAATGAGAACTCCATTGCACATAATAGAGGTTCACCTTGAGTGACGTCTCTCTCTGAGGAGGGCCGGGAGGAGGAGGGGAGTTAGACCAAACAGAGTAGGCATAGATGTCAAAGGACAGCAGAGGGCATTGAGATGGGATTTTATTCGCACTCTGTCACATAAACATGTGCACACGCTCGCACAGTTTTCTGATCTTTGAAGGAAAAAGGACGCTGACGGTGAGGAATGTATGGCATCTGTAGATAGAGAAGCACCTGTTGGGGGCCCAAACCAGGCTGCTGTGATGCTGTTGCAGTG
>NW_007579977.1:22570-39140 GCF_000690725.1 Stegastes partitus
AAAAACAGCAACTTACCATGACTACATTTGCCAAATGCGCTGAGACCAGGGCGTAAACTCCCCCGGACGACCCGACCACTGGAGCCGTCATGTCAGTGACGGACACAGCCAGAGAGCCTGCAGCGACGACAAAGGCCACACGTCAGTGCACTTGCTTTTGCCAAATTTATAAACAAAAGACGACATCCTTGTGTTGTCTGAATCTTGTAAAAACCTACCGGACACCCAGGCATTCTCCTATTTGCAATGAAAATTTGTTAAAACCTTTGTTTAGCAATCACACTGCTGCTTTTCTTTTTTTTTTTTTAGCGTCGAGACTAAATTTGCAATCATGAATCATATCATCAGGGAGTTTGAGTGTTATGAAATAAAGACAAAATCTGATTTTATTAGATAACAGGTTCATTCTTGAGCACAAAACAGCAGTTGAGAAAACATTCCTTATGGCTTAAAAAGTACATATCTAATAATCCAATCTATTTGTCTATCAGTTGAAAAAAAAATGAACTCAGCTTTGAATAAAACATTGTGGCAGAGAAAAAAAACTGTCATTTTACCATCAATTACTCTGAGCTGACAGCCCAACAGTTGCCTATTTATGCACCCAGCAGATGGGAAATAACATTGGTTGTGTTGGTGTCCACTCAAGTCCAATATTCACTCTTCTTCCAGCTCCTGTGGGAAATATTGTGCTCCTAAGCTGGTAAACGCTCCACTATATTCGCCACTGCATCTGTCATGTGGTGATCAGATAATGTACAGTGGGATTACGGGAAGTTTTTATGCTGAAAACAGTTACCTGATGCTAAAAATGATATGTTGACAGGGGTGATGGTGAATCAGGATGCCGTGAAAACAAGACATTGAGCTGAAAGAGGATTAAAAAAAATGTTGAATTGTGATTTCTCTGCTGGTTGTTGTCTTTTCTGGACACTTTAGGCACATACATAATAAAATAAAAGTAATTATCCTACGTTATTTTAAAATATTAATTACAGTCGCTTTAAAGTGCTCCAAAGAATGGAAATTTGCATCAATATTAGATTTCTTCAGCCTGTTAGTTGGCCCTTTGGAGATAAATGGATGCATATATATTGCAAAATTTGCTATAATGGGATACAATAGTTAATGACACAGTGCTGTGTTTGTTTATTTGAAATAGGTCGCGTGTGCCAATTTGGAGTCGGCGCTTTTACTATTCACAAGAAAATGTGAATATTTCTTCCCTTAGAGGGTCATGCAGACAGACACCGTGACTAAGTGACTAATTTAAACTGTTTTTGTACAAGCTGTGACCATTTGCGCAGTGAATGCATCCATTCTGAATGGCATAAAGGCAGCTTTGCTACTTGCTATTTAATGTGGGTGTATTATAAATAGGCGAGCAGAGGCTTGCTCATACTGTACCAGGCGCACGCTGCGATTTTATGTAAAACAAATACATTCACACAAATTGGACAGCCGCAAACAGTGAATTGCTCTCTTTAGCACCTTGGTACCGATTCATCGCATGCACAAAAGATCCAATCGAGCATAGAAAAGTTTAAATATGGGGGGGGGCATTCAGAGGCAGACATTTGTTCTCACTGTAGTCTCTGTGCAAGAAACAGAATAAAAGAAAAAAAAAAGAAGAGACATGTTTGGGTGGACTATTAAATTTCCCACAGAAAACTCTCTCCTTCAGCCTTTTGCTTGTTTTTCCTTCTTTTCCTCTCTCTCTGTCTGCATTCACTCTCCGTTTCGCAGTTTATCTTTTGCTTCCCTTTCGCCCCACAGCACTGATCTCTGTACATTATTGATGCTAAGTATATGAGACACAACTGCCCACACCACAAAAGAGAGCATAAGGATCTGTTGATAAACGGTCTCACACTTTGGCTACTGTATGTTCACCCACTCGCTAATTTTTTTCTCTCGCAACACAAATAAACAATTTCTGCACAACATTATGCATGCATACTGCAAATTAGAACTGTTGTTATAAATATGCAGACTGTGGCGACCACTGCCATTCATTGCTTCTTTTAAACTCCATTTGCTATCTTCTCCAGTTTAATAGATTTTTTTTTTTGGTGGCTGCAGATGGTGCAGACGGATTTTAACAGGCATTTGAGACCCAGCTGCTGGAGTGGGTCATTTTATTGGCTGTGCACTGTCCATTTATGATGTTGATTAGAGTCGGGATCACTTTGGGACAAGCGGTTTCAGAAATTCTCTCTTTCTGTTTGCAGCAGGAGCACATGTTTTATAGGTTTTCCTGCTCAGTTGGACCCCAGTAAGTCCTGTATTTCATGTGCAAATAACAATGTTTTATCAAAATTATGAATCGTGAGTGTAAACTGTGTCCAAAAGCCCCGTGTTCCTTTACAATATGTACAGATCCTTAGAGTCACGATCAATTATACAGCTGAGTATATGCGTAGGTGAGCACTTCAGCAATCCTTCGTTTCCCCAGACTTGACTTGCATTTCGTCTGTAAAAACAAGACCTTGAAGAGATTCTAGTGCGAGAACATGCCGTATTTCTTCAGTGGTACATAATCAAGAATAAATGTAAACAAAGCAGGCTGGCTCACTGAGCAGTGAACCTCGTTTACACATTTAAACCCTCTAAAATCTCTTACATGTAAAATCAACCTGCTAAGCTTAAGCCACACTCGGCTGACCTCATAAATGTGTACATTACTACATTTGTGTGGTGTGGGCGATGCCAACTTTCACCTTTGTGTCTTTCTAACTCTGTCTCACACTCACACACACACACACACAAACAATACCACTCCATAGGCATATTGTACGGTATGTAATTACAAGAGACGGAAAAGGAGCTGGATTTCAAATCACCATGAGGAGCTATGATTGGATAAGCCACGGTATTTCAATCATGATGCTATTTATGGAAGGCGAGGACAGCGTGAGGTCAGTGAAAACACACACACACACACACACACACACACACTGGTCCATGCACACAAGACAATGTGTTACTATTACAGTAAAAAATTTATTAGAAAAGCAAAACTTCCCGAACACGGTGACAGAATGAGGGCACTGTAAGGACAGCAAGGGAATTCAGATGGTTTTGCATCCTATTTGAAAAGTATGTACATATTCTAGTGCGTGTGTGTGTGTGTGTGTTTTTATTGTTTGTGCAACACTAACTGAAATAAAGTCTTCACACCGAAAACACACAAAACTGAACAACAGTGCGACTAAACTGTTGCATGACAGAAACTGACACTATGGAGACCTATTGTAGCTGCATGCTTTCGATTTTTAGATGACGAACAGGAACACAGTTGTGTAACACAGCAAGGTTAATAATAAATACAAGTTTCAAGTTGGAGGGCAAATTGCTCATGAGGTGTTTACAAGTTTTCAAACCTGCGCTGAAATGCTACGAAACTCTCATGGACAACCACACATGAGTTTCAAATCAGCACGCTGGAATCCATGTTGTCAAAGTCACATGTGATTAAAAGAGAAATGAAAGGACATTTGAAAAGATGGAGCTGACATTTAACACCAAACAGGAGCTCCTTCTTTTCCCTAATGTGTGGCCTCCTCAGGTGTGAGCATCATAATGACAACACAGCGCCTGACTCACCAAGTCATTAAATATTGCATAGTAATCCAAGCAGCCGGGTAATTACTCAACAACACACACACACACACACACACACACACACCAACAATTTTCCTCTCAGTCATACACACACAAAAATCAATTCCCCAACAAACTAATTAAACATTTCTTGTGTTAATAATGCTAACTATGAAAAAAAATGACATGAGCTTGAATTAATTAAGTATAAACTTCAACTCAAGCATCACAATTACATCTGATTGTCACCTCCCAAAATCTAAATTAAACGGCAATATTCAGACTCTTCAGATTACACCCTTGTCCCTTCCTCCACACACCCAGACACCTGCTCAGGACACTTCCACCTCTGTTTGGAGTTTAGGCAGTGTGTCTGTGCAGGGTGACCTCCATCCCTGTAATTACCTTGGTTTAATAACATTATTTTAGCACTGTGGCTGCACACACACACACACACACACACACACACTCATACAAGGACGCAGCCTCTCTCAGTCCCTCAGCAGGCCCCAGGAGGCCTGTAGTTTTTAGAGTCGAGAAGCGGCATCTCATTTTTCTTGGCTCTTCTTTCAAAGAGCAGAGAGAGGAAAAAAAAAACAAAAAAACGGGGACATGAGGGGAAATAATTACGTACATCAGTGCTCATAATGAGGGAAAACCAACAGCTTAGCAGCACATTGAGCTGACTGAAGCTACCGAGGCATTACAGTGGTGCTCTATGTCCTTTGTGAGTGACCCCTCTTGTGTATATATATATATATATATTTGTCTCTCTCTCTCTTGTTTTTTGTCGATGAGTGGTTTTCCTGCCTGAGGTTGCCCGGGTTGTTATACACTTGTTCCTGTCTGTTGCTGCACCTGTCTTCCAGCCTTTGTACAGACAAGCTGCTGCTTTTATTGTGTCTGTACACTTGTCTCCCATCCATAAGAGAGTACTTTGTGTGTTTACATGCCAGTCTATTGTTTCCATTAAAGTGTGAGCATGTGTGTTGGCTCTAGAGGGTCACAGACCTTCCTCTGAGTCATTACTTGACCTCTGGCCTTTGGCTTGACCCCTCTATGTGCCAGCTGAGCCCCTCTCCATTGCTTGACATATTTATTCCAACAGTCTGACAGTCTAATTATGTAGCAAAACAAAAAAAGTAGTCGCTTGTGTTGTAACTGATAACTTGCAGTCTAGCACTTGTCGAATGTGAAGGATTAAACTTAGCAGTTTGTGTCCTTAAATCATTGAAAGAAACATAAAGTTATCAATGGATAAACTTGCTTGAGAACTTTTTTAAATGTAATATTCTCAGTTTGGCTTTACACAATGAGAAAAACTACATTTATTAAATGCAAAGTTATGAACTTATGACATTTAGGCTGATCAACAAGCACTTACAAGGTATATTGTTGTGGCTGTGCAGAAGCTAATATTGTAAATCCAGTTACTGGGGCGACATTTCTGGTGCACCAGTAGCAATACGTTTCATTTTAACTAGCAATGATTGGCTTGACAGAGCTGAAGAGGGGATCAACCATATAGAGACTAAGTAATCTACAGCAATTATATAAAAGCATTGTGGAGCCTATGGCAGAAAAAAAAAACAAGAGAAGTTTCTGATTCTCCAGATTAAAAAAAAAGAAAGTCAGTGTTCAGAGGAAGGAGTAAAAACAAACAAAAAACAATCCAAGCATTTTGCACGTCTGTGTAGCTTTGGCTGTATGCTTCGTGTCACGGTCTCGCTAGAAAACAAATCTTCTCCCAGGTTGCAGTTCTTCTGCAGATTGGATCAAGTTGTCCTCTATGATTAAATCACACTTTGCTGCTTTAACTTTACCCTCTATCTTCACAAGTCTTCCAGGGCCTGCTGCTGAGAAGCACCTCATGATGCTGCCACCACCATGCTTCACCGTGTTTGTGAAGATGTGCAGTGTTCAGAAAACATAGCGCTTACTCTGATGGACAAAAAGCTCAGTTCTGGCCTGACCAGACCAAAGAACCTTCTTCCAGTTGACTGAAGAGTCTCCCACATGACTTCTGGTGAAGTCTAGTCAAGATTAAATATTAGCTTTATTTCAACAGTGGCTTTCTTTTTTCACATGTCCACAGCGTTTCAAAAATGACTCTCACCACCAGATGGAGGAGACAAAGTTTTGCATGGCGGGCTTAAGGGAACATAAAACAAACAATAAAATTTGAACATTAAACCTCACAGGAAATAAAATCTTTTAATATTGGTTTCTATCAAATAAACTCCCAAACCATCATCATAACCACTGATAGCCTAAAATTGCAGTCTATAAAACATATAAAATGATAACCAAATACTCACTCGTTGCCAAGTGCTTCATGTTTTGGCTTCAAAAAACTAAAAATTTTTTTAAAAGCCCAGTCAGACACAACAAAACCCAAACATCGCAGCCAACACAACCAGAGCATGCCTCCCTTTTTCCGCTGGTGGTCGATATCTAATTAAAGCAGCAGACGTGTGTGTTGGTCTGTGTGCATACATAAGTGTGTGTGATTTATGGTGCGTTTCCTCCTCATTTCACTGTGAGGTTAATGCTACAGGCCACCGCAGCTGGTATCCCCAGGGTGTTTGTCAGTGACCCTTGCATGCACACACACACACACACACACACACACACACACACACACAGAGGGAGACTCAGAGATGTAGAGAAAGAAATAGAAATTTTCATGAATATTAAACAAAACCTCGCTGGCTGCAATTCATATCACGCAGTCAATTTCTGTTTTCTTCCCCTCTATCAGTAACAACCCTCATTTACTGCCAAAAGGCGCCATGTTTCCATCAACAGGAAAACTCTCATCTCTAAAAGTAGCCCAATATTTCCACTCCAGTTATCTTACTAGAAGTGTCACCCCCCGGGCACCGAAAAAAAAAAAAACTTTTTAAAAAATGCCAAGGAAATCAAAACTGGGGTCGATCACTTTGTGCAGTGACTCTGTTAAGAAAACAGAGCTCAAGATCTCTCACACACACACACATATATAAATGTCTTTTTGCTGAACAGGGATAAACAATGAAATTGCACCAGTGCCTGAGGTTGATATGGAAGCAGGAAGGGAGCGGTGACATTTTGTTCAAAGCTGTGTCTGCTTTCACGTTCTCATTTGTAGCTCCTCGCTCCTCCTCAGCCACCTCCTCTCCTCTTCCATCTCTATGTTTCTCATATCCGGGTTCCCCTTTCTAGGGCCTCTCAATCTTATTAACACTTATGAATTCATCTCTCTTCTCTTTCTTCATCCCTACCTCATACAGTCCCCTTCCTATTTCATTATTACTGTGTGTGCCTCTCTGATTGAGCTCTGTTTGAGCTCTTTTCTCTGCTTATTGTAAACCAATATGTGGTGGTGGGGGGGGGGATGCAGGGGCTTTGATGGGGCACTGTCAACCCCCTACATCCCAACACGTCTGGTAGGAAAACAGAAACACAAGGCCATCTGTCCTGAAAATACCCCACACACCCATATCCATCATGCTCTCATTGACCAGCATCGACCAACACGTTGGCTGGAACCTGACGAGCTGTTCAAAGCATAAAAACACACAACAAGCAGATGGAAAAACGGTGGAGTTGAATAGCAAAACCCTCTTAGTGGGTGTTTATGTTTTGTCTTTGGGATGTGGAGACCACATGCCTACCTGCAAGCACCCCACACACATAGACCAGTCCAATCCTCAGGGCGCCGTGGACCATTTCTAGGGGAACTCCCACCAGCAGCTGCATGGCCATGTTCAGGCTCAGGTGTTCGATCCTGCAAGGTGAATTTATACACACACAGAAAAAAAAAGAAAATCATAGTCATAGGACGTACAATAATAGTCTAGAATGCAATCAAAAACAAAGCTGTTCCATCAAAGTGACAATACGAAAGGTCGCCACAGACACAGTGACCTTTAAACAGTCGTAAGAAGTGACATGATGTCAGCTGCAGCGACTGTCATGGTATTCTTGTTTTCTTATCTGGGCTTTGATAAGAGTTTGAAACGAAATGCCAGGTGCAATACTTGGTTTGGAGTGTGCTTATAATAATTTACCAATATATCTTTCCAGAGGTATTGTTCCACGTGCTCTAAATAACCCATGCAGTGACATTTTGTTCAGTGGAGCTGGTTTTAACTCAGGAAACAGTCTCGATAAAAACCCTGGACATGATGTGCTAATCAGAGTTATCGGGATTTCAGAAAGGACACGTTGCTCCACACATGTTTAGACGCATGTTTTTTTAGAACTGTGAGCATCCATCCATCCCTCATCCATCCATCCATCCACCCATCCATCCATCCATCCATCCATCCATCCATCCATCCATCCATCTATCCATCTATCCATCCATCCACCCACCCATCCACCCATCTATCCATCCATCCACCCACCCATCCACCCATCCACCCACGCATCCACCCATCCACCCACCCACCAATCCATCCATCCACCCATCTACCCATCCATCCATCCAGCTACCCACCCATCCACCCACCTATCCACCCATCCATCCATCGTCCATCCATCCATCCATCCATCCATCCATCCATCCATCTATCCATCCATTCATCCACCCACCCATCCACCCACGCATCCACCCATCCACCCACCCATCAATCCATCCATCCATCCATCCATCCATCCATCCATCCATCCATCCATCCATCCATCCACCCATCCATCCATCCAGCTACCCACCCATCCACCCACCAATCCACCTATCCATCCATCCATCCATCCTGCAAATAAGACATTTTCTAAGTGTCTCTACTTCTAGCCATGGTTGTGCTGTTTTCAAACTTTATTATTTAACACCCAGGACTGCTCGGGGTTCAGAGGGTAAACGTCAAATCATGAGTTCTGAGCGATCAAGGTGACATTCAAAGGCAACAAATCTTCACACGTGGCCAGCTGGAGCTAACAAATATTTGCCGTTATCACTTAATCACGTAATCATCACTCATCAAAACTGTTTGCTGGAGATTTTTTTGTGTTCATTATCAATTAATGGAATCAACGTATGTCTGTAGGACTTAAAAAACACTTCCGTATGTGTATGAAAAGAAAGATGGAGGAAGAAATTGGGATTTGATAAGCCTGCATAGTTCTCCGCTGAGGGTTTTCGTTTTGGAGGCAATATCTACTCAGCTTGTGATTTGAGAACTGGGAAGGATCTGTGTTGCTGAGCTGGTGACAGGATTTCACAGTTTGTGTGGCGTGTGTGCAGCGACTGAGATGTCTCAGAAATAACAACTAAATTCTTAACTGCGCTGTTTAGTCAAATGTTTTGCAGCTTTCAAACACTGCATGATGAACTAAACCCACCCATAGTGACTTCTGTGTTTGTCTACAGAGACGTCACATTTCTCCAATCATGATTCAATCCATGAGGCGTGTATTAAGATTTGTACCCCAGCTTGCAATCAGAAGTACTTGAACATGACTTGTTTCCCTGCCAGCAAGATGCTCCGAACGTGAAGACCTGGATGTCACAATAAACTCCGTAAAGGCAGCACGTTTCCATTTCCTCCTGTGGGTGTCTGCTGATTGACAGGAGACACACTGAACTACGGCACCATACGATAATAAAACAGAAACTGTGACAAAATCAAATTCTGGGTTTATGTTTGCTGGGATGGAAGTTGTTTTCCACCCTGTGAAAGAGTGAATAAGAGCTCCTTGAAGTAGGAGAAGGAAAACAAGATTCAGCAAATGATAGAGATGGTGCACTGATACAAAGGAAAAGGGCAGCTTGATGACTATCACAAGAAAAAAGGAAACACTATAATCTTTTGAGAAACGCATTAGCAGAGAGAAGTATTTTGGAAAAAAAGTCACTTTCATTACATGCCGCTAATGTTAAAAGTACCCAGAATGCAGTGAGTGGCTCCACGATCATGTTATTATCATGTTTGCTAACAGAAATCAACCCCTTCATCAGACCACACTGTCGTTGCGGCCATAAACAAATACTCACATGCCAGCGCACTCAAACAAACACAGGCGAGAGTCACGCCACGCACAGATAGAAACGCACTCACGTGGCATAAAAAGACGAACAAAAAGAACGACAAAAACATAAAAGAGGTGTGCTGACAAATGTGCCCAAATCTGCTCACAGCATGTAGCGCAGTGCGATGACTGTAAACAAAGATTGGCTGGTTCACACACACACACACACACACACACTCATTCGTTGCGCCCTTCATGGCTGGAAAGTCCTTCCAGCCAAACCTCAGTCAGCAGCTCGGACAGCAGAATCCAAAAGGAGAGCAGCGAGCATAATGCCACCTCTCTGTCTCTCCCCCTCTCTCTTCCACTCTCTCATTCTCTTCAATCAGTTTCTCTTTTTAGATTCTGGCTCTGCTTTGTTGCGTCATCTCTGTTTTCAGAAAGAGTCACAGAATGACGACTTTTTCAGGAGTTTTTTTAGGCTCCTAAATTGATGGAGGGTTCCGGTTAAACAATCAGCTTTGACATCTTAGAAATAAACATTCCCAAAACAAACACGCACATTTCTTCCAGACATTAAAAAACAAAAAAAAAAAAAACAAGACAAGGCCAATAATCTATTTGGTTTGAAACAACCCAGCCACCTCAACTACAGTGTCGACACAGGGGATCGTTCCTGTGATCAGGGAGACAATGGGGCGTATTGATTGGCTGGGAGAAGCCTGTCCGAATGCACAAGGACAACTCCACTCCGGGTAACAGCGGCTATCTATTTCTACACTGCTAATGAGGCTGTGAGGAATGGGGCTGCGCTGTCAGGCAGATCTGTGGATGCCCATGAGAGGTCCTATTGTGTCCGGGTGACCATGGTCTTTCAGGGCACTCAACAAAAAGCACTCTTTTCCTCTTCGTCACCAAACTGCAGCTGAACTTTACTTTTAGCACTTCTTTGGACCGTCCTTGACGAGTTATCAAATGATTAAAAAAAAAAACCACATTAGGCGCTCAGTTTGTACAGTTACAGCGCCGCACGTTGTTTTGGCAGAAATCTTCCTTCATGATAATGAGAAAATGCAACTGGGCAGAAATCTCAGAGTCATGGTTTAATCTCGCTCGAAGCTAATCTTCCTGAAGTTTTCACAGCTGCTACAGACGTCGTGTTTTGTGTGTGAGCGAGAAAGGACGGAGAAAAAAAAAAGAGAGAATCTGCGTAATGCTCTGCTGAGGGATGTTTTGGGGCCAATATTTACATTCTGTTTCAGTGTTGGGAATGGAAAGGATCAGTGCTGCTGAGCTGTTGACGGGATTACATGGTTTGCAGATCCGTGTGAGACACACAGCAAAAGAGAGAGAGAGGAAGAGGGAGCGCATGTGAAATATGGAAACAGTGATATCAGTCGGTCGCAAAAGCTTCGTCAGCGTCACTTTTAATGTGAGCAGCGAATATTGTGTAGCGATACACAGCTAAGTACTGTCTGTCCTGGTGGATAAATGGATCAGTGTTGTTGGTTTTATTCCTGTCCTTGACCTTTGCTAAAGGAGAACTCGGCGTCAGTGTTTCCTGTCGGTGTAAAGTTAAGAGTGTCTCATTTGTGGCTGTCTGAAATGACGCAAATGCCTCCAAAACTCATAAAATCTGCTTTTTTTTGAGACACAATTTAACGCATAACCTTTGCTAATTGAATTCCCTTCCTTCTTTGTGCCATGACGCCAAAAGATCCAACGTGAATCAGTGAGCGAAGGTTTCTAATGCTTTAAACTCAGACAATATCATTGGCATAAAATCAGAGGGACTTCTACGAAAAAGAATTTGTAATATGCAGAAAAAAAAGTCCATCAAATGCACTCAATAGGGATCGCACAAAGCTCTGCAATATCTAATCGTCCAGTATTCTGAACTATCAGCAAACGCATCTGCACCACCTTCGCCGGACACGCGTTCCAAATACCGAATGGCAAGCAGCCCAAACCAGCAGCAAACGACCGCAAATCCACAGTGAATTAGATTTAATTTGTAACTGAACCCTGCTCTGTTTCAGCAACAGCGAGCAGTTAGTCACCGATGATGAGGCACATTAGAGCACAATGTAGGAGCATTAGCAGGACGATACAGATGCTCGACTGAATTACAGAATGGCAGCGATGTAAAAAAAAAAGTTAAAAAAATTAAAACAAGTAATTCCTCTCTTTTACAAAACGGCTCTCAAGGATTCTTTGTTCTGCATATAGAGGTCCTCATGAGGCTTTGCAGAATTGGTTTAAAATTCTCTTTATAATTTTGGGATTAGGAGTTTCTATGCGAGTAATCGATAGACCATTTCCACATGTTCTGACACATGTGTAGAGGAAGGTAATCTCTTCAGGCACTAGAAAATGTACTGCGTTACTTTAAAGCACAGAAAGACAACTATATTTCTGACTATATGAAGGTGAACCTGCTGTTAATCTTCCAAACTTAGGGCAACTAGGGTTTTCCTGTGTTATTAGATTCAGCCCCACATTCTGTTTTCTCGCCCCTGATAATCTGAATCGTTTCAGTATGTTCCTCTGCGATCAGTTGAACATCCCTCCCTCCTTTTATCAGTCCATCCTTTCTGGTTTAACTTCTCACCATTACACCGTCGGCCCTGACACTATCTCCCCCAGAACCTCCAGGTTCCCCTAAGTAAATTACCATTTTATTAGTTCTCTTTATTGCCTACGACTACATTTACCTAGAGGAGGTAATTAAACCTCGATGACCCGTCCTGAACTGATAATAAAATAGTCTCTCCTCACAGGAAAGGGGAGAAGACGAGCCGAGACGAGACGCAGGCTGAAGATGCAGCGGCGGGTTTTTTTATTAAATTATCTGTTAAGTTAATATTTAGAGTTTTCTTTCGGCGCAGAGGAGTGATTATGAAGACAAATGTTCCCTACACTCAAATATGACAGCATCATTCAAGTATATACACATTACACCAATAATCCAATAATCATCACTTGTTTGAGGACATAATTTCCCACAAGGTTATTTGGCCCTTGTTTATTTGTTAGATAACTTCCCCGACTCTCTGACTATCATTAAATGTCCCTTATTTCTGATCTGCTCAGTCTGTTTCACTGAAAAATAACTGCTGTGTATTTTTGTTGATGAAATTGTTATGTAACAAGCTCTGATTCACTTCAGTTTTTCAAATGCCATAAGCCCAAACCACCTAAGGCGTCACAGATATGCACCATCATTCCCACCCAATGATGCCACACACACACACACACACACACACACACACACACACACACACACACACACACAAACACTTAACTCATATCAAAAGACTGACATGAACAAACTGTGGTGGATAAATTCATGTCATGTAAAATCTGGATGTTGACAAGGTTATAAAAACACTCCTTAAAAGTGCACAATGCTCATAAATGCATGATGTGAACTCACCCAGTATGCATGAAGATGTAGCTGAGGTACCGCCAGGCCTGGGCTCGCAGCTGGGGGTGGTAGGGCAGGGGGCTCTTTAGGAAGGACGGGCTGGACACCTGCAGGACCAGGCGGTCCAGCTGGAGCCCATAGTACATGAACACGGCTACCTGGCAGAGCACAGAATTTTTAAAAAAGTGGTGATTTTAGGGAGTGAAGGTTTAAAAATACAGAAATTCAAATCAGTCGCTGTCATAATTAGATGAAAATTGAGCACAAGCTTTATATTTCATTTCTAATTTATCTGATATTGGCCCAAAAGTTATTCCTCCAAACTTACAAAATGTTTCATAAAATAAATATAGAAAAAATACAAGCACATAGTGGCTGGAAAGAACTCACATTGCACCACATTATAACAGCATTTTCTTGTTACTTATATTATTACTTGAAGGTACCCTGGGGAGTATTTCCATTCCCATAAAATATCTGCAGAACCAATTGTATTGTATACATATTGTATTATTTACATCTGCGTTCAAATTTACAGATGGCTGCCTTTTCTATGCTGCATTTCTTGCCGTGTCACGCCAGCTATTAGTTAAATAGCACGACACAGATCCTGACAGTGAGGAAAATGCCACATCACACTGGATAATTCTTCTTTGAGATGGGTGCCGTCTGGTGCTGCTGTCTGCAGTTCAAGGAACGTTTATTAGGTCAGTGTGTGTGTGCACACGTTTGTGGGTGCACGCGCATCTTTGTACAGAGACCTGCTCGTCAAAACATTGCTCCACCAGCTCGATAAACATATTAAAGCATACACTTAAAAAGCTTGGGTGGTTAGCTAGACGATCCCCGGTTTGCATCCCGGCTAGGACACTCGGGATCTTTCTACGTGGAGTTTCCATGTTCTCCCCATGCAGCGTGGGTTCTCTCCGGGTTCTCCGCTTCCTCCCACACAGTCCAGAAACACACTGAGGTTAATTGGTGATTCTAAATTGTCCATAGGTGTGAATGTGAGTGTGCTTGGTTGTCTGTCTCGAAGTGTAACTTAGTCGGCTGAGATAGACTCGAGCCCTCCAGAGGATTAAGCGGTGTATGGATGGATGGATGGATATGGATGGATGGATGGATGGATGGATGGATGGATGGACGGACGAACGGATAGATGGATGGATGGATGGACGGATGGATGGATGGATGGACGGATGGATGGATGGATGGATGGATGGACTTAAAGAGCTCATATTAGGCACATTTACAGGTTTCTAATTGTGTTTTTGGGGGTCTATTAGAATATATATTTATATGCTTTAATGGTCAAAAAGCAATGTTTTCTCATGCACACTGCTGCCTCTTCTCACCCTTCTTCTGTCTCTTTAAATCCCTACCGTCATTTCAAAGCCTTGTCAGACCAAATTGTGGCGAGCCTGATTATGTATTGTGACCCCAGTACAAAGATGTAGGCATTATGCAAATATACTACCTGGTGACATAGACAAGTGACAGAAGAAAAGAATGGACTTCAAATGAGGCATTTCAGGCAGAAATGGAACAATGTTTTCTGCAGGAGAGAATAACCTTTGGGCTTTGTAAGTCTGCAGGACTTTTGCATGCATGAGAAAGCAGACATATAACATACTAGAGGAAAGGAAAAACCAAAAAAAGCATAACGTATGAGCAGCTATTAGGCTCACACTGTCGACCTATTTACCTCAGCGATGGTGATAGCCAGGATGAACCAGGGAGGGGGACAGTACGTGTAGCTGTCGAAGTACCACTTGCGGTCGACCTCGCGGGGCAGCGTCTCGTAGGCGACGTGGCGGACCAAGCGCTGGGACAAACCCAAGCCCACCTCATCTCTGAGACTGCAGCCTTTCAGCTGCCGGCTCCCCTGCAGGATGGCCCTCCGAAAACTGTTGGAGCGCTTGTTGCTCATCTGGAGGAAGGAGGAGGGAAGCGAGAAAAGTGAAGAAGGGAGGAAGAGGGAGAAGAAGGAGTGGATGAGGGCAGAGAGAGGAGGGACAGTTTAGACGTCTTTACTGTTTTTAATGCATATACACTATAACATCCTTTTTACCTGCAAATCTATTGTTTCATTTTTACATTTTAGCTCAAGATACTTCATTTTTTAACGTGTATTCCTGAACTAATTCATGCACTGCTGGAGTCTCAACACACACACACTGGATACAGGCCACACACACACACATACCAAATCTTCTCAGTCCAGCACTCTGACACACCACTCCCACCTCGCTGTGGCAACAGAATCACTGAATCATCACCTAGCAACCACCATACCCTTCTCTTTATTCCTCCGAACGAAGTCTCGGGAATCAAGTTCATTTTCTCGCACATACGTACATTTGGCCACGGCCTCACAAGCTGTTATAATCACACAGAATCACCGAGTTAGTGAGACATTCAAGCTCTCATTTTAAAAGGTGCCGCCATGTATTTAGTTCCAGCGTAATCATTTTCCAAGCAACACTCTCCACGGCTGCTGCCGCTGCTGCTGCATTGATTTGTTCATTAACCCTCTGGAACCCAGAAGCTGCCACACCATTTATGAGAGCCCGAAACTGTAAAAACAGAAAGAGTTCTTGAATTCTGAACTCTCTGACAGACCCTGAACCACTCATCTGTTGGGAAACAACCAAATCTTGGGATATTTCATCAAAATCACTTCATTTTACGTTAAAAAAATAAACTTTGCTCGAAGTCGATTCTGTAAAAATACTCGATATTCTGCACTCCTTGACCCAACTGGGAAGCTATTAGTGACTCAACATGACAGAATTTCAGGGACTTTTTTTTTTTTGCCTCATCTGGGCTGAACTGCACTTTTATTCCTTTTCTAAAGTATTTATGGCATCTATGGCATTGCTGTACTGCACCAAAACACATTTTGATTTCTTTCTACGAGCCATGGTTGAGAGGTTTCCACAGACAAGCAGCACTTTATGTCACAGAAATAAAAAAAGGGCTCACATGTAATATGGCAGGAGGGAAAAAACACCTAAGAGCTATCTAAGAGGATTTTTTTGTAATAAACCAAACAATTCATTGATTAATTGAGAGAATAAGCACAGATTAACTGATGCAGACAGTCTTCGGTTGAACAAACATCCCACACCTCCAAACGCTCCACCGATAGGAGCTGAAGAACATTTTCCTTGTGTTAAAATTACACTTGAACCCACAGATCAAGGGGACGAGGTCGGCTGTTCACATAGAAACTCTGTGACTGAATCCCAGAAACGCGTCCTTGACTTTCAGATGCAGAAATAATGAGAGCAAACGCACCCTTCCCTCATCCCAAACTCGAGAACGTTTCATCATGCAGCGAAATTGCACCCCATCCAAATGAACGGCACAAAACCCACAATCAAAGAAAGATCACAAGCTTTATCGCATTCGGCGGTACATTTATCGCCTTTTGCAAACAGCTTCTCTTCGAGGGGCAACAACTCAGTGACAGCGCGACGAAGAGGTCGGAATGGTGAGAATTACAAGAAGGTGTTTCAGCTGCTTTCTCAGGAAGCAGATGATTGTTATAATCAGCAATTTGTGAACCCATTAAGCCTCACTGAC
>NW_007579977.1:39655-46893 GCF_000690725.1 Stegastes partitus
GATTGTTATGAACATAAAGAGTGTTTGCATCAGATAAAGGATTAAAAAAAACTATTTTACAGGCCTGAGCTTATCTCAATCATTTTATCCTCAGAGCAGATGATTCAGCCATTGGCTTTTCTTTTTTTTTTTTTTGCATAGATGGCAAACAGATTGCAGTTTACAGCCGCCGTATCAGAATCAAAGCTGTCTCTAAGCTTTGTGCCTTTTGCGCCGCTTGCTGTGTGTTTTTTAAGATCCTTCATGACAATGCAGCGACTCCTGTGCCACGTCTCTCTCACTCTATCTGCCTTCCCCCCTTTTCTTTGTCTCTGCCCCGATCTCTTTCTTTCTCTGCTCTGTTTATGTGACACTCCATAACTCACTGCTTTTACTGCGTCTGTAGAATCGCAGGTGTGTCAGTTAGCAGCTGTTATTTTAAGGAAATAAGGATGAGCGATATTGTTTCCAGCGAGTGCAACAAAAAAAAAGTGCAGCTTTAAACCTTCTCAGAATGTTGGATTTGCAATAAAGCACAGATTGATGTTTGCTCAAGTATGAACGCAGAATTATCGAAGCATTAAGGAACATGTTGGTTTTATCATTTGGTAAATGCCTTCACAACAACATCACAATTCTTTTCATTTCGGAAAGATATGCACGAGAAAAACACAGCCAGGAGAATACGCCGATGAGAGGACATGTGTAAGAATGAGAAGATCAATAAAATCCCCGAACAGTTGGCTGATAGTTTTTCCCGACGATGTTTAATGAGACTTTTAGTGTCTCTGCAGAGCTCACTGTTTGGAGATAAACTTCAGGAAAAAAAAAAAAGGAAAAAAAAAAGCCAATTATTTCAGGCTTTATATCAGGCACCGAGAACTGTGGGAAAATTATTACAGGTTACCATGGCCACTTGTAGACTGCACACTGAAGCAAGTGCACGCACGGACCTCCCCCAGGCAGCAGTGGTCCATAAAGACAGTCAATTCTTCGTGTGAAGTGACTGCGATTCCTCTCCTCTTTGTGAGACACAAAAGAAAGAATGACGTTCGGTCTGTTTACCCCGCTGCCAAGAGGCGAGGGGAGAAGGGGAAGATTAGGGGTTGAAGGGGACGAATGGGTGTTCGGCCAGAAAGGAGACCATTTTTACAGTCTGATCGAAAAGAAAACTGAACCGGAGAAGAGCAAGAAAGAGGGAGAAAGTCGGAGGAGGACACATGGAAGGGCAGCAGAAGTGTTTCACCACAGAAATGTCAAAGTATGTGCCTCAAGGCCCGACCCCCTTAATCCCACCAGGGCAGCCCAGGTTCATGTGGGCTGGGTTTTTTTTTTTTTTGGCAGGAAGCCTCTTTGTTGGCATCAACACAACAGTCTCAAAACAATACAACAACAAAAAAATACTTGGGTGCTCAACACATTCCCAGCACTTTATAACGTCATCTGTCCGCTAACGGCACAGCTCGCACACAAACAGCTCAAACAACTTCTGCAAAGTCGTGAAATCCTTCCTAATGAACAAATTATTCAGCGTTCTAGCATCTGATAAACCTTCAAATTCAATTATCCGTCTAATTGCACTTCCTGGATTGTATTTCACCGTCTCGCGCCCCCTGTGTTTTTATTAACACGGGGCTGTTTTCAGTCTGAATGCTCGCTTAGTGAGATTGGACGCTAATGTGGAGCAATAAGACTCTGGCTCGTGTCCTGAATTCCAATTCACCCCGGAGATGTTCGGCGGCGCTGACGTCCGGGCCCCGTCACGTTCCTCCACACCCAGACAACTAATTCTTTATGTGAAGGGAATTGTCAGGCTGAACCGAAGGGAAGAGCTTTCTCTAAACTGTTGCCACCAAGGAAACACACTTTTGTCTAAACTATCATCATGTGCTGCAGCAGCTACGGCTACAATGATAGATGTCCCTTGCCTTGGAGCCCAGGAGTTCAGCCAAACCACGAACACAAGGTGTGTCTCAGCTGGAAAAAAAAAAAAGCAAAACACTCCAACTCTTAACAAGCATACACATCACAAAACTGGACATATATGAGTTTCATCTGAATAATAGGGGGATTGAAAGTGGGTTTTTTTGGAAGTGTAGACCCACTACAGAGCCAGTTTCTGCCCAGCGAGAAAGGCGACGCCTCAGAGTGATGTATGAGAGACAGTTAAAGAGGAGGAAGGGAGTGAAAAGCGCAGATAAGAAAGAGTGGAGAAAAGCTGGGAGGGTTGCACAAAGGAAGAAAGACAGAGGTAAAGGTGAAGAGCAAAAGAGGACGGAGGGGAGGATCAGGTAAAGAGAGGAGTGAGCAGCGATTTGAATGCTGACTGTGACGGAGCAGTGAGCAGGCAATTACTGACAATCACATTGATGGAAGAGCCGCGGTGCAGAGGAGAGACGGCGCGACAAATAAACCCCTCACAGTTTGTCTCTGTCTGCTCGCCTCCCCTTCTATTATTCCTCGCTACTTTTCTCCTCACTGCTCCGCTTTCTGCCGTCTTCATTTCAGAAACGCAACAGGAAACAGGCAGTGGAAATTAACTAGGAAGAATTATAGCAACTCTCTCTTTTTCTTAAGGTCCCATTTTAATTTGGCCCTTTGATCTTTATCATTAAGACCATTTATGACCTTAAAATGTCTCTTACTTTACATGCCAGATATAAAATTTCAGTCTTTTTCACACGTTGGCAGAAGCCTTTTATATAACACTTAACATTTTGCCCAGAAGATCTGACCCCTGTCTTTGAGGTGCACACTCTACTGCATTATGAGCGTGACCTTTAACATTTCACAAAAAAGTAAAAAAAATACCATTTAAAAGACGACTTTTATCAAAAGAGAGAAAATCAACTCATCCACTCATGTTGAAACCAGCAAACTTCAGCTGTCGATGAACTTTCTATTCAACTGGTCCTTTCAGCACAAATGTGCACGAAATCAGTCGCACTGCACCTTCGGCTACATCCCAGATACAGCCCGAATTATGTCAACACAAGATAAAATATTGATTTGGGGTTTATTACTTATTATTACTAGTTGTTTTCTATATGCTGCAGGGTGGCGCAGTTGGTAGCACTGTTGCCTTGCAGCAAGAAGGTTGCCGGTTCGCGTCCCGGTGGGGGCACCGGGATCTTTCTACGTAGAGTCTCCATGTTCTCCCCGTGCAGCGTGGGTTCTCTCCGGGTTCTCCGGCTTCCTCCCACACAGTCCAAAAACATGTTGAGGTTAATTGGTGATTCTACATTGTCAGTAGGTGTGAATGAATGTGAGTGTGCTTGGTTGTCTGTCTCTAAGTGTAGCCCTGTGATAGACTGGTGACCTGTCCAGGTGAACCTGCCTTCGCCAGTCAGCTGGGATAGACTCCAACCCCCCACGACCCTAGTGAGGATTAAGCGGTGTATAGATGATGGATGGATGGATGTTTTCTATATGTAGGTAACATATAATATTACAGAGCGTTATAAAATTCTGCTCCACATTGCTGTCAAACACTAATTTGGCGCAGATGGGTCACAAATGTATTCAGTGTATGTCAGGCTAACATTTAACCTATATTTAATTACCTAATAGTCTATAAATTGTCAGGAAGTAATTTAAAAAATGCTCAGATTTTCCCCCAAAAACCCGAAAAAGTCTTCAGACATGTTTTTTTCAACAAAAAAAAAGAAAATTGAAAGTATTCAGTGATGAAAAGCAGCAAATCCTTACATTTAAGCAACTGGAAGAAGCAAATGTTCTGCATTTCTGCTTTGAAAAATGATTTACAACTTTCAGTTTCAGCCCCAACGCATCATATTACCATAATCATGAATAGTCACTTCCTTCTTTCTTTCTTTCTTTCTTTCTTCTGCTGCTGCTGCTGCCTGTGAGAATGTATAAACCATTGGGTGCAGTGTGGGGGGGTGGACACAATAGTGACTAAGAAAAAAAAAAAAAAACAGTGAATGTACACACAGATGCAGAGACCCCATTCCTCTCTGTCCCACTTCCAGTGGCACACCATGACCCACAGCCTCTCACGTGACATGAATACACCAACTGGAAGCCAACCACAAAAAGTCCTTTTGACATTTTTCCAAGCTTCCTACGAGCCTCATTCCTCACCCACTGTATGAGACAATAAACAGCTCTGAAGAACAAGAGAGGCAGGGAGAGATGGGCATACTTACACTCACAGACAACAATGAATTCCCTGCAGTCTGCACACACCCCCCCCCCAACCCATCTCTCCGCCACCCAGTAGTTATTGTTTACCACAGAACTACTCCTACTCCAAGACCACTTCACACTGCCTTGGGTCAGCAGTTCAGCCTCCCCATGAGGAGCAGCAGCGAGACAGTAGGAAAACAGAAAATGAGAAGGTTATGAGGCAGCGAGCACAGCTGGAGACACTTGAATCAGACCTTGGACAATCAGCGGCAGGCTGCAGTTTGAAGGTGAAGCTGAAAGTGGGGCAAGGTGAGCGTTAAGAGCCGAATTTATCACCAGACTCAGAGTCATTTCCTATTAGGGAGAATCTCCACCTTGTAGCTGAGGTGATCTTGGAGTGTGGGCTCTGGGGATGGACGGGAAAATTATATAAAAAAAAGTTTGATGTGTGATAAAAAGGAAACAAGTGCAGAGAACGTGGACGGTGAGGTGTCCCGGAGGAGGTCAATACTCAAGTCAAGACCTGAACTATTCTGAGCCTCATACAGGACATTGGACACCATTTGGTAGCATGTATTGTTTTGACCAACAGCAATGACAGTGAATTTGCAGAAATGGGTGATTCTATACAGTTTGTAGTTATTAATTTTAAATTTAAAGGCAAATAACTACCTTTGTTGAGTTTTTCCTGTGGCAAAGTCAAAAAATAGCCATTTCTAAACAGTGGTTTTTGCATGTTGTTGCCCATTGTTTGTTGACCACATCAGTGCTACTGAACGTGACAATGTGCTGCCTGGACTTGAAGCTTTCCTCATGCTTGCAAAACATGATTAGATGCTGATGGTCAATCAGATGAGGAGGTTGGTAGCAGAGTTTTGTTTAGTTTTCTTTTTTTTTTTAAATATATTTTTTGGGCTTTTGCCTTTATTTAGAGCAGTAGAGAGAGACAGGAAAGGGGGAGAGAAGAATGGGGAGAGACCTGCAGCAAAGGGTCGTGAGCGGGATTCGAACTCACAACCGCTGCATTGGGGACTGTAGCCCCTGTTCATGGGTCACCCGCTCAACTAGGTGAGCTACAGGGGCGCCCTTGTTTAGTTTTCTAACTTGAATCTTTAATTTTCTGGAAGTTATTTTTTTGGCCTTTTTATTAGATAGGACAGTTGAAGGAGAGACAGGAAAGTGGGGGAGGAGAATGGGGAAAGGGTTGCAGCAAAGGGCCATGAGCGGGATTCGAACCCATGGCCGCTGCATCGGAGACTATAGCCCCTGTACATGGGTCACCAGCTCAACCAGGTGAGCTACAGCGGCGGCCCAGTTTAGGCCTTTTTTAATTCTGTAAATTTGAGTCATCAGATTAAAGACAAGAGTCTGACTCAGGTTTTAAGTCAGTGAGTTCTTCCTACTGTATGCAAACATTATGTTCTAATATGTAAGATATTAAACTGATTATCTAAACATAAAGACACATGGTAGTGAGTGGCATCTCAGTAAACTCTGGATTTCTCTTGAATGCAGATGTCAGCGAGTCGTCTGTTAAAACATCTTGTCTCACCAGGTTGACAAAGTCTTGGTAGCAGATCTTCCCGTCAGCATTGCCGTCAGCGAGGGCCAATAAGACTTCCAGTTTGTGGGGGTCCAGCTCGGAGCCGTGGGTCGCCAGAAGGTCTCTGAACCGCTCCGTGCTGATGAAGCCTGAATTCTCCGGGTCGTACTGCAAATGATCAAACAGAGGCAAATCAAAAAGGATTAAAACCCTGACATGATCCGTCTAAATAAACCGATCTTTACTTGAAGAAAAAGATATGTAGCATCAAATTAACTCTGAATATATTAGAAGTTTTGTGTCATTCAGCGTACAATTTTCTGCGCAGCCAAACATTAAAACGTCCACCATAAGCCACAAGCAGCGGTTCAGTCATAGTTCAGATGAGCAGTAACTTAACAGCTTTGGGTTCCACTTTGAGACGATGCCGAGCACCACATTTAAGCCAGAGAACAGAGGAGGCATTCATTCCTACACACCAAACATTCTGACAAAACCAAAAAAATATTTGAAAAAAAAGCTGGAAATTCAAAAGACCTTCAACACAGTGATTACTGATGCACTTGAATTGGAAAAGCGCTCTGCACTTTTTCTCCATCTTTGTTAACCCTGATATCTTGGTCCCACACAGCTCTTTCTCTGTACTTTGTGTTTAATAGCACAAAACTTCAATTTATGGTGAAATTGCCTCTTAAAAATATCTAAATATAAAATATATACATCTGCAAAGAACCGGTGGAAGAAGCTTGGCGGCTGCAGATAAGTGAACGCTGGAATACGCCGTCAGTGATTCCCGCCTGGATCGCTCAAAAGCAGGCAGCTAAAACAAGGATTCAAGGACTTGAATATGTGATTTGGATGTCGGATTGTTTGCGGATGCAGACAGAAGACAGCTGCTGCCTCTCTGATTCAGTGTGCCGCTCTGTGTGTGAGCGTGCATGCATATGTAACTGTGTCTCTTTGTATCTGTATATTTGCAAATGTGCATGTGTGCATTCATGCATAAAGATGTGACATTCAGACAATATTAGTCGCCTGCCAGACTCCGACACCCCTGAACCAGAAATAGTTACGTGCACGCATGCATGTGCTTATGCAAGTGTGTGTTTGCCATATGCCAGTGTTAGTGGAGGCGGCGTGCAGCCAGGCTGGCAGCAGGTGCTCTGAGCTTGACCAAGTGGCGACGGAGAGAGAAGCTTTTTGGCTCTTCTTCATGTTGCTTGTCTGCATTTTATTTAACAGTGATGAAGCAGTTTTTAGTCCCTGTTGTGGTTGCCAGTACATTTTCAGCGTCATCTTTGAATTCTGACGGTAACGATCAGCATTTATCATCATACTTGGCCTGGAAATTGTCTTTATACAGTTCATGTGGCAGCAGTTAACTCAACGTGTACAGTTTTTAAAAAAAATCATGTTTCTGTCGTTGGTAGGTAGTGTTGTCATTTTCAATCCCTGAATTCAAACACCAAATAATCATAACACATTTGAGAATAACGGGAGCAGACTCTGTCATCGTCAGTCCACTTGCAGATTAACTGAGTACCACAAACTGAGCCGGTCTCGAGGT
>NW_007579977.1:47148-52089 GCF_000690725.1 Stegastes partitus
ATCATAACACATTTGAGAATAACGGGAGCAGACTCTGTCATCGTCAGTCCACTTGCAGATTAACTGAGTACCACAAACTGAGCCGGTCTCGAGGTCAACTAAAGCTGTCGCATGAAGCATCAACTTAAATGAGATTCTTTACGTCGCCCAGCATACGTTTGAGGTCTGGGTTAGCTACATCGCCAAACTGTGTGTGATCATCTTCATTCAAACCTCATACAATATGTGTTTTTGGTATGTCTCGTGATCTAAATGCTGAGGATGGCAGAATGGCTCCAGCACATTGACGGATGGAGGGCTCCAGAACATCCTCATCAAAGCTTCTTTTCAGACTGACCATCGATGTCATGAGTCACCAGATCTAACTGGCCTCGTCTTCTATGCACATGTCATGTTATTGCTATGGCTTTCCCTCTCTCAGCTTCTATGACCGTGTATGTCACCATATCTAATAATTATATGCCAACACATAGTTAAACTGTCCCGCTTGGACTTACAACTGATTAGAAATCCTGACAGTAGTTACCATAGTATTAAGAGTTTGGTAGGGAATGACTTGTCAGATGTCAGATGTGGGCAGATTGGCATCTAACACACACAAAGTCACTCAGAGGAGAACTTCAGGCTGTTCTGTTGTCCTGTGTCACTCAACAATTCTGTCAGTGAGTGAAACCTTTAGACGGCAAGAAGGCATAATTGAAAGCAGCAGAGAGGGAATATTTTGTCCCAAATGTTGCCTCAAACATTCAAAAAAGTGCTGTGACTTAGCAAAATGACAAAAACTGTTGTATACTTTCGATGTTTTTTGTCTTTTACAGAATATTTTGGGGGTATTTTGCCTTTCTTACAGGGATACAGGAGATGGTGTGCAACAGGCATCCCAAGACTCAGCCTTGGAACATGATGTGCATCTACCAAGTGATCTCAGGGGCCTCAAGGAGGACAAAGTGGAGGATGAATACTCTGAGACAAGTGTTTGGATGTTTAGATTTAGTTTTTTTCATTTAGTCATGTATGTAGTAGAGCATCCAACAGCCCAATGTTATATGATTTTAGTGATACTGAATACAAACAGACACTGTGAGGAAAACTAAGATAACAAGATGAGGCAATTTTATGGCATTATGACTTTAAATTGTCGTCCGTTGTGCTTTTTCCGACTTCATTTGGACTTTTGCTATTTGGGCCTCCATCTGGATTTTGCACAAAATGAACTTCCTTACATGTACGTATCTAGGAGGTGGGTGTCGAGAGTAACATCCTACTTTTCTAGGGGATATAAGAAGTCAAAACTGGGATCACAAGAGTAGCATTAGCAGAAGTGAGCTATTCAACTGGTCTGAATGTGTGCCATCTGTCACATGGCAGCCAACAGAGCAGAAGAAGAAGAAGAGGAGGAAGAAGAAGGTGCTGCACAATATTTTGTACATCCCTATTAAACTGGAGCATATAGTTGCGATGACACTGCACATCTACAATAATAATATTCACAGGCAAACAAAGAAGGAAATAAACCCTGAATATGATGAAACTGGCCCTGCTGAGTCCAACATACACACAACAACATCCCCCTTCATCTTCCTCACTTGATGCACAAAACTACCACTACTTCACAAAAGCAGGAACCAACCTTTTCTTGCAGCAAATCAGCCGGTTTCTGTCGAGGACATTTTGTCATGATGAAGTAAAGTCAGTCACAGAAAGTCTCCCCCATATGTTCAGTGTGAGTGTCTCTGTCATATTGTTTGTCCCACACTGTGCAGGGTTATTTCCAACCAGGACTAAAGGATTACAGTCCAATCCAAGACCCTCGCCGCACACCTCCCCCATCTTCCTCTCTCCAAAAAAAAAAAAACCCCAATCAGCCTCCCGTCACCCTCCTCGCTCCACCCAACTCACAAACACCCCCTTTACCCTACATTCACGCAGCCCTCCGTCACTCTCTCGCCTCACTTTCTCTCTGCAAAGCAAACACGCCGGCTCCTTCAGAAGGAAAATAAATAGTTCAATAAATTTGCCCGTTATCTCTCTTCATGTCACTCACAGATGCAGGCAGTCATGCATTATTTTCCTCACACACACACACACACAGAAACATTTCCCTTCGCTCCACTTTGCGACACCACAGCCGGCGTCATAGCTGAGTGAGCGCTCTCTGAAGTTGACGGGCCGGCTGCTGGGGTGGAGCTGCAGAGGGGGGGGGCACCGCGCTCCACAATGGACCTCTAATGGCAATTTCATGCAAGGTTTGCCCAGTGGCATCACTCCAATTAGTGGTGATTTCCCTCTGATGCATGTCCACTCGGAGACGGACAGTATATGAATCCAAGACTCCTTAAGCCGAACCACACACCAAAAACTGAAACTGGCATGTTGAAGATTTACGACACTAAAGGGACCTATTCCCAGCACTTAGTTAAATGCATGGTTGTAAGATATTTAAAAGATCAGATTTTTATGCCAAAAACATTTCGACAGGTTGGGTTGACATAAAATTGCTGATAATTGCATCAACTAAATATTGTTTGTAATTGAAACTCAAATGTCTGCATTAGTTGATTTAAAACTAAAATCAAGTTGAGGGAACTTAATGACATTGGCTTGGTAACTTGTTTTTACTTCAATTTGAGCTCAGGAAGTACCCATGTAGTATTTCTGGGTAACTTAAGGCTGTGTCTTAACCTCTTAAGACCTGGCATGACATTTTGGGTTATAGTACCACAGTAGCTAGCTTTTTTTCATCTTTATTATTTTTATTTTTAAGTACTTATTTTTTTAAATAGATTTTTATTTTCTTTATATTTATTATTTTTCATTCTCTTTGCTATTTGATCTCATCAAATAGAGAAATAAAAATACCAACCAGGACTAAAGGACATATCAAACAAGAGCTCTGGTCTAAAGAGGTTAAACTTATTGACTAGTCTATTTGTTTCCAAGTGACCTCTGTGGAAATAGTCTGATTATGGTGATTAAGCACATAACATTTAAAAAAAAAAACCTTGAAAATAACAAGGAAAACTAGTTGAAACAACCTAATTTTTTTTTACGAGTAATCAACTCTAAAAAGTGCGTTTAAGCTGCCAGTCATTAGATAAGCAATGTGCTGGTTATTTATTTATCTATTGTTGGGTCTGAACATTCTCATTTCTTTAAGTGCACACGCGGAGTTCTACATGGAGCTCTATTTTTTAATCAAGCAGCAGATTTTTGTCTTAATTAAAGAAATAATTGTTATGGTTAGAAAAACGCTATATTTTTTTTAAATACTTATTTTGTCTGATGTGCTTATTCTTAGATAGGATGTTCAGTTTTTAAATTTTGACATAGAAAACATACATTTAGGAACCATTTACCACTTAATAGTACTGACAGTGTGTTGGTATTTATTTATTACACTTTACATTAGCTAACTGGAACACATGCTGTAAGTCAGTGTCATAACATAAGGTTTTCTACATTTGAGAAATAAATAAACACGAAGTAAACAAAAACATGTCGTTTTTCTACATATTTATTTCGTATTACAGCTGAGCGAGAGGAGACTTCTGGATAATGCAGTACGCACTCACTGCTAAGCATTTAGCTCGTGCGTGTCAGAGCATTCACCAGATTGTGAATTTGAATAAACTTTTGTTCCAGCACATTTTCATCTTCATAACTATGTTATTGTCTCTGCTCCATGAGGCCTGTTTTGCAAAGAGCAAAGGGAGTGTGATGCAAATCCCTCAGATTAAAATAAGCACACACACACATACACATTCACACACAAATCCTCGTGCAGACATAATACCACAAAACATTCACAACCAATGAGCTTTCATATTAAGGGCCTCTGTGCAGCCTGTCAGTGCGGAGGAGGAGAAAAACAGCAGGAGGAGGGAGGAGTGGGGAGCAAAGGAGGAGACGTAGAGGGGGGAGGAGGAGGTTGAGGCTTGGACACAATGCAAAGCTTTTTGTCCTCAGCCCTCATTTTCATAAAACGGAATATTAAGGAAGTGGAGGCAGTTTGTGAGGGTCGGAGAGTTTTCCCAAGAATTCAAGTATTCACAGAGAACCAGGAGAAATGAAGCACCAAGAGTGGAAAATATGCTCAGAACAACTAAAGGACGACGAAATCTAGCCTTCAAGAGAAGTCCTGTGTTGAACTTCGGGGTGCAATTACAGGATATTGATCACAAGCCACAACTTAAGACAAAGAGAAAAGGCTTGTCAGGTCATTTGAAGCAGTTTGATCAGCTTCACCACCGAGCGTCGGGCCTGTCCGACCTCGTGGACTTTCCGTGACCTCTGACGCTTGACCCAGACTGATGCGAGTCACTGTTCAGGAGCCATGAGCTGCTGATGAGCTGTTGTCTGGAACAGTAAGCACAGGGGAAGAAGGAGAAGAAAGAAGTGTGGGGTAAAAAAGGGAGAGGGGTCTGAGTTAATTAAAAGAGACAGTGAGTAACTGTATCCCATCCTGGTCTATTAGCAGCAAACTGGTGGCCAAACTCAAATCCTCTTACACCCACATCAACAGATAACCCGCCACGCAGTGAAGAACTGATGGAGCGGATAGTGACGTGTGATGATTGTGTGATCAGGGACAAGCTTTTACCCACATGTTTAGACGTTTTTTGTTCCTGTCACATTTTAACCCAACATGGGCTCTTGTTTCACTGCAATAGAAAGTCCTGCACCTCCATGGAAACGGCCCAACCATGCATGGAAGTAGAGAGAACTCACAAGTGTCTGAGTTTCACAGAGTTGTCATAAATCATAAAACGAGAAGAACAAACGGTGAATGTCTCTCATTGTTTCATTTACCAAAATCAAAACATGCCTGGGATCAACATAGGCCTGTGGGCATTTGGTAAAATGTCACTGCTACGACTCTTTCGGGATACACAGCCTGCAGTTCATTTGAAAGCTGCCTGAATTTTTGTCACTTGACTATTG